>NC_136973.1:14033799-14093799 GCF_032717465.1 Coenobita brevimanus | reverse complement strand
TGATGAGGACGAGGATGAGGACGAGGACGGCGGCTTAGGACGTGATGTTGGCTCGTGGTTGGGGAAGGAAAAAATTTCACCCCGAGGATCAGAAGGTGGGGTGAGAAGGCAAATAAGGTATGGTTCTAGCGTTTTGTCTGGGGAAGGCGAAAGTGGTGTGGTGGGAGTGCGGGGTGAAGGGGAAAGTGGTGTGGTGGGAGTGCGGGGTGAAAGGAAAGTGGTGTGGCGGGAGTGCGGGGTGAAAGGGAAAGTGGTGTGAGGGAGGCAGCACGAGCACGTGGTGTACGTAGGCATAGGGGAGAGGAGGTGGAGCCCGCTCCCCAGCACGTGTTTCACCCCACAATATTCCCAAACTTCCTCCCCACAGCCCCAGGATGTGGGGAAAGGAAGGAAAGGGAAGGGAAAGGGTAAAGGAAAAGGGAGAGGGAAGAGAAGTGTGAGTGATGAAGGGTGCCGCTCTCCACCTCCCCAACCTCCCCCACCACCCTCACCTCCTGACCCTGATGAAGGCGACGATGGGGATGAGGCTGGAGACGGTAGTGTCTCGTGGAACTGGGAAGATGGGAGTAATTTCACTCCCATCATTCACCCTTTCACTAAGGAGTGGAGGTCTGGTTGCACGGCTCCAGGTGTGCATACGGGTTCCACTAGGGTGGATTTCTTCCACCTGTTCTTTGGGGAGGCGTTTGTGGGGCGCATAGTGGAGCAGACAAACCTCTTTTCACGAAGACAGCGCCGTGAAACTGAACGTCTGGGTACAACTAGCAGGCACTCCCAGCAATATGACTATCCTGTGACAATTTCTGAGATGTTCTTATTTTTTGCCCTGGTTCTCTTGATCGGTGTTGTCAGGAAAAATCAAATACCGGCATACTGGACCACTGATCCAATGACCATCACACCTTTCTTTGGAAAGGTGATGAGTCGTAATAGATTTCAGCAGATTCTCGGCCGCCTCCACTTTTTTGATGCAGAAGATCCAGCTAATGCTAATAACACTGATAAAATGAGGAGAATTAGGCTTGTATTTGATCATTTACGGGAAATGTTCCGCTCCTCATTTTATCCTTACAGAGACCTCGTCATAGACGAGAATCTTGTGTTGTGGAGAGGCAATATTTCCTTTCGCCAGTACATACCCAGCAAGAGACACCGTTTCAGGTTCAAGATCTTTGTTATGTGTGACTGTAAGACTGGTTATGTGCAAGACATAGTCTTGTACACGGGCACACAGACAGACATAACAGAAGATCGTAGTATTGGACTCCCAGGGGCCGTGGTGAAGACAATGATAAAGGAGTACCTTCATCGTGGTCATGTGTTGTACCTGGACAACTGGTACACTAGCCCTCTTCTCGCTCGGTTCCTCCACCAACATGACACAGGAGTCTGTGGAACAGTAAAGAGAAATCGTCGCCATATGGTCAAGATAGGGAGGAAACTTGACAAGAACGAGGTGGTTTTCTTCCAGGCAAATAACATCCTTGCCACCCTGTGGAACCACAACAGGGAAGTTTGCCTCCTATCGACTGTACACAGCCCCCTGATGCACCGCACAGACTCCGTTGATCACTGTAGCAAGAGGAGGCGCAACGTCTGGAAACCTGAGTCTGTACTTGACTATAATCTGAACATGAGCCAAGTGGATCAGTCAGATTCGATGATTTCCGGTGTAGACTGTGCCAGGACCACGATGAAGTGGTACAAAAAGCTCTTTTTCCACTTGCTCGACATCACGGTCCTCAACACACTACCTCCACGCCATGACAACGGGAATATCTGAGACCTTTGAGGGGTTTGTGAGGGAGCTGTCACGTGAAATAATCACCAGGTACGCCCAGGACAGGCCCACACACCGCACACGCACCCCCATGGCTGCCCAGACTCCCCTACGCCTCGCAGGACGCCACTACCCTAGCACAATCCCTTCCCAACCAAACCATCGTAAACCCCAGCGCCGCTGCCATGTATGCAAGCACTCGACAGTCAGACCAGCCACTCAGAGAAAAGACATAAGGTACGAGTGTGCAGAGTGCAATGTTGTGTTGTGCCTTCAGCTCTGTTTCAAAGAGTACCATAACTTCCTGCACTACTGAAACTGTGTGGGATGGCAATATGACGCTCAGTATAATGGTAAGGCCAGTCAGTATGTGATAAGTCTTATATAAAGTTGAAACGGGTGTAATGTTAGCAGGAAAGTAATGTATAAGCTGAGAAATAGTGTAAGTTGAAAGAAGTGATATCAAAACTACACCCACTGTGTAAATCTGCGAAAATATGGTCAGTAAATATGTGATAGCAAGGATATAAAGTGGAAACGGGTGTAATGTTAGCAGGAAAGTAATGTATAAGTTATAAAATAGTGTAAGGTGTAACAATTGATGTCACGAGTACACCAACTGTGTAAAGCTGCGAAAATATTACGCTCAGTAGAACATTCTGGTCTGTAAGTATGTGATAGCAATGATATAAAGTGGAAAAGGGTGTAATGTTAGTAGGAAAGTAATTTATAAGTTGAATACTAGTGTAAGCTGAAACAAATGATATCGTGATAACACTCACTGTGTAAATATGCGATATGACGCTCAATAGAATAGTAAGGTCTCCAATTATGTGCTAGCAATGATATAATGTGGAAACATGTGTAATGTTAGTGGAGAAGTATTATATAAGTACAAAAATAGGTTGTAAGTTGAAATAATAGTCATAGCGACTTCACCCTCTGTGTTATTATGCGCTATTATTACGCTAAATATTATTGTAAGGCCTGAAACTATCTCAAAACAGTTCTCTAAAGTGGAAAAGTGTATAATGTTATTAGGAAAGTATTATGTAAGTTGAAAAAACACAATGCGAGTTGAAACAACAGTCACAGCGAGTTCACTCACTACGTAAATAAGCGCTAACATTACGCTAAATGTTATCGAAAGGTCTGTGAATACGTAAAAACAGTTCTATAAAATATAAAATGGTATAATGTTATTGGAGATGTATTATGTAAGTAGAAAAAATGATATGTATTATGAATCAGCAATGTTAACGATTCTTCAGTGAACAGTTTGGCCGATTTCGCTCAGTTCGCCCGATGGTACAATGCTTATTTCACCTCTATTTTTGTATAAAATCCAATTTACTCTTGTATCACATGTTTTTATGTTTGTAATAAATACATATCTACTTACTTTCATTGGTTTTCCAGACTCATAATACCATAGAAAACGTGAGAGCCTCAGACCACCTCCACAGAACACGGTACCAGGTGTAACGAAGGTATACCTGTTTAGGCCACTCATGGACCCCAATGAACACTTTCTTGGTGATTGACCATTGTTTCTGACCAAAAGCGAAAGTTTTAGCAAAAAAAATTTGGGTCCAAAAAAGGCCGGGATTGGGGGGTACCAGTGGTGAAAAAGTGGTCGGGATGGGGCGGGTTAATGACAACTGCAAATAAAAGGACGCTTAATACACCACCTTGAGGAACACCCTCCTCCTGAACCCAAGTGGAACAGAGTGAGAAGCCCACTTGGATTTGAAACCTGCAGTTCGACAAGAAGTCCTGGAGCAACACTGGCAGACAGCCACACAACCCAGAGCTGTGAAGTGTTCTCATGATGTCATGCTGTCACGTCGTATCATAGGCCTTCTCCAAGTCAAAGAAGACAGCAACACGATGTTGCTTCGAGGAAAAAACCTTACAGATCGCTGATTCCAGTCTGAGGGGGTTATCAGATGTAAATCTCATCTTGCAAAACCCAGTCTGTGAAGGAGAGAACCACCCAATCTTCTCTAAAAACCAAACCAGCCTCACACTAGCCATCTTCTCAAACAGTTTACACACACAAAATGCCAAACAAATAGGACAGTAATTAGAAACATGAGAATGGCTCTTACCAGGCTTAGGAAATGGGAGGACTGTACTTAGTTTCCAAGTAGTAGGCAGAACACCTTCATCCTTAATCTATTGTAAAAGTCTAACAAGAACAGGAGAGATTCAGTGGGTAAGTGGTGAACCATGGCATTAGGTATGTTATCTGGATCAGGAGCAGAATCATGACACTGTCGGAGAGCAGCTCGTAATTCACAGAGAGTAAAGTATTTGTTAAACGTTTCTTCATCTCTAGAATGAAAGGAAAGACTGAGCCTCTCCTGTTGCTGCCGGTAACAATTGCACGTCTGAGAAGGATCCTTACGTGGGACATTGTAAAAGTGTACCGCCATAGCAGATGCCACATCCAAAGTGTTAGACACAGAGGCACCGTCAACAATCAACACTGGGGATGGAGAAGGAGAATGTTTACCCATTATTTTCCTTACCTTCTTCCATACCAATGGTAAAGCAGTAGACGAGAAAACAGTCAAGACATATGACCTCCAAGAGTTGCCGCGGGAGTTCTTCAGAACCCACCGATAGCTAGCTTGAGCTTTCTTGTATTCAATTTTATATATGTCTGTATACCTAGGCTGCTTCCCCCAAGGAAAGGGAGGTAGCCGAGACAGGACGACAAACTCCCAATTTACTCACCCATTCAAACACATTCATTCGCATCTTAGCCCCAAAGGGGCGAATATCCCCTCAGGGCTGTGTCATCATTTATTCATTCACAATTTCTCTCCATTTATTTCTGTCACGCACAGCTACTCTTCCTTGCTCAACAGACATCCCTCTTGCATCCAATGTTCTCTTCACACTATCCATCCATCCTATTCGTGGTCTCCCTCTCATCCTTACACCTCTCACATCAGATCTAGTTATCTTTTTCACCAATCACTCATTATCCATTCTCTCCATATGCCCAAACCATTGCAACATACTCTGCTCAACTCAATCAGCCATCTCCCGAACAACTCCAGTTCTCCTTCACACTTCATCATTTCTTACTCGATCCATATGCGTCACTTCACACATACTCCTCAGACACCTCATCTCCATTACATTCAAACTTTTACTCTCTGCTACATCCAGATTCCATGTTTTAGCTCCATATAACGCAGTCGGTACCACAACACCCTCATACAGCCTTCTCTTTACATCCATTCTAAGCGAATGACATCTAAAGACGTTTTTCATTACTCCCAGCATCTTCCCTACTTCACTGATTCTAAACTTCACTTCTGCATCTATTCTTCCACCCACAGCAACATGCGACCCTAAATACTTAAAACACTGTACCTCCTCAAGCAACTAACCATTCAGAACTATATTCATCCTCCTACCATCTACCAACCTCGCACACTTCATCACTTTACTCTTATTCTCATTCACTTTCAATTTCCTCCTTTCACACACCCTTCCAAACTTCTCTACCAACTGTCTCAATCTCTCCTCTGAATCAGCCACCAGTGCAGTATCATCTGCAAACAGCAGCTGGTTCAGATTCCACTCTATACCATCAACATTCATCAGACTCAGACCTCCACCTAAAACTCTTGCATTCACCTCCCTTACAACACCATCCATATAAATATTAAACAACCAAGGCTACATCACACGTCCCTGCCACAGCCCCACTCTCTCGGGAAACCAGTCACTCACAGTATTTACCACTCTTACACATGCACTACTATTTACATAAAAAAACTTTTCACCCCTTTTAGTAACCTACCGTCAAGTCCATACAATCTTGAAACAGTACACAAAACCTCCCTCTCAGTTCTATCATATGCTTTCTCTAAATCCATGAATGCCCCAAACAAATCCTTGTCTTTCACTAAATACTTTTCACACACTTGTCTCACAGCAACACCTGATCCACACATCCCCTCCCTCTCCTAAAGCCACACTGCTCATAACTAATCACTCCCTCTGTACCCTCTCTAACTCTCTTAATTAACACTCTACCATACACCTTACCTACAACACTCAACAGACTTATACCCCTAAAGCTAGTACATTCATACTTATCACCCTTGCCTTTATACAACGGGACCACACAAGCATTTGCCCTTTCAAGTGGCGCCATACCTTTCACAAAGCACACATTCAACACCCTTACTAACAAGTCAACAATAGTTGCTCCACCACCCTTCAGGCATTCCACAGCACACCCAACCATACCTGCAGCTTTCCCTGTTTCCATCTCCTTTACTGCCTTCTCCACTTCCTCCTTCGTGATCAAAGAATCATTCAACTCTCCCAACACATTTATTCCTTGCACCCTTCCATCTGCCACAATCTCAGCCACAATCTTTCAAAATACTTTGCCCATCTCTTCCTTACTGCATCCATCTCAATTAACATTTTTCCATCCTCTGCTTTTACTCACTCTTCCTTCCCAGACTCTCCCTTTCGCACTCTTTTCACCTCCTTCCGGAACATTTTCTTATTCTGTTGAAAATCCTCATTCAACCACCTACCCCACCTCTCATCTGGTGCCACTTTAGCATCACGCACAGCCCTTCTCGTCCTATTTCTCTTTTCCTTATACCTCTCATATGACACCTCATCCTTCCTCTGCAGCCACACTACATATGCACGTCTCTTCTCAGCCACAGCCATACTTACTTCTTCACACCACCATTCACTTCCTTTCCTTACACCACCACCCACACGTCTCACACCACACACCTCTTCTGTATGTCCCACCACAGCACTCTTAAACAACTGCCATTCCTCCTCCACACTGCTATTTTCCTGATCTTTCACTGCGTTCCACTTATCTTTCAGTATCTCCTGATACTCTATCATTTTCTCTCTTTTATCCAATTCACTCACTTTCAAAACCTCCCTGCTACACCTAACTCTCCTAGCTCTCACCCATCCCTTACCTACTCTTAACTTTCCCTCCACCAGCTAGTGGTCAGACATACCTCCACCCTCCCCTCTCAGAACTCTCACATCCAACAATCTTCCTATTACATTCCTGGAAACAACCACATAATCCATCAATGATCTATCAACAACCCCTCCACCCTCCTGTCTCACCAATGCATACTTATTAATATCTTTCTTCTCAAACAGGGTATTTCCAATCACCATCTCTCGCTCAACGCACATCCCTATCATTCGTTCCCCATTTTCATTTCTTCCAGGCACGCCTTGCATACCAACTACACCTTCAACTGTTACGTTTCCCACTCTAGCATTCAGATCTCCCATCATTAGCAAATTCACATTCGCTCCAAAACTCTGCAGACACTCATCATCATCATTTCAGAAAGACTCCCTCTCTTCTTCATCCCTTTCACTACCAGGCCCATATGCGCTTAGAAACACTCACAACTCACATTCAAATTTCGCTTTCACCCACATCAGTCTCGGTGACACCTCCTTCCATTCAATCACACATTGCTGTACTTCCGAACTCACTAACAAGGCCATACCTTCTCTTGTCTTTCCTCTATCAACACCTGACAATTTTCCGTTCACACTTCCAAACATAGACTCACCCTTCCTTTTCATCTTCGTTTCACTCAAAGCTAACACATCCAACTTTCTTCTCACAAACATTCTCCCAATTTTAAGAGACGTAATATTACTGTTCTTCCTATATCTTCTGTCATTTGCTTTACGGACACTTCGAGCCAGGGCACACTCTTCACTCCACCAAGGAACCGGTCTCCTGCAGAACATCCCAGACTTTCGTGGGACAGAAGAAATCCCAGCCTGGAGAACAGTAGATTAGAAGTACTGTTCTGCATCATCCACATTCTCAAACTCACTAACACCGAATTCAAGCCTTCAGTGTTCCTCAAACTCTGCCTAGTCAGCCTTATCTAAACACCATCGAGGAATGCTTTCACCAGGCACCGAACTGCACGTTTTGACCACAATAGGGTAATGGTCACTACCACACTAGTCACACAGAGTCAAAGACGCAAAATCCAACGAGCAGTTTGGATAGGCCAACGTAAGATCAATAACTGAATGAGAACCAGTCTGGCCTTGAAAATGCATAGGGTCACATGTAGTCAGATGAACCATATCCAAATCCTCAATCAAAGATGCCAGAAGATCACCTCGGGAGTTAAAAATTGAATCACCCCACAAAACATGACACCCATTGAGATCATCAAGAAGAACAAACGGTCGAGAAAGTTGATTGATAAGGCGGTGAAGGTCGGCACGTGAGACAGGCACAGATGGAGGTAAATAAATGCAACAAAATGTATATCTTCCCTCCAAGTGTAACTGATCAGCCACAACCTGAAGATGGGATCTAACAGAAAAGGAAATGAATGGAACATCTGTCCGGCATAGAATAGCACAGCCACCTCGATTAGTACAACCCATTAAAGGAGGGGAGTGGAAAACTGTATAGCCTCTAGGAGCTGAAAGAGGCCTATCTCTGACCATAGTCTCTTGAAGGCAGGCACAGAAAGGGTGAAACTCATGTAGAAGCAATTGAAGTTCCTCCCAGTTAGGTCTAACACCACGACAGTTCCACTGTAAAGCAACATTTATTGGACCAGGCATGGTTGGTTACTGGGAAATTTCAGGAAGAGGAACACTGGATGCACCCAGATGAGGAATAGATGATGGAGGCTGTACAGGGTGTTTAGAAAGATGGATTTGTTCATCATCGGTGACTGGGTTGGCTGTGGGAGCAAGAGAAACACGACTTGGTGCAGTAGCATCATCAGAGGTATTGTAGTGGCAGAGGATGCACCAACCCTCACACCAGCCACCACTAACACGTCCACAGAAGAAGCCTCAGAAGTAGCAGTGTCAGGTTGCCTCTGACTGGTGTCCTTGGCAGAGAGTTTACTTGGGGGATCCTCCGCTAAAACCGACTCTGATGACCCCCTACTACGTTTTGATGCACCAGAAGAACCATGTTGGGTAGCAGGTGTAGGCTTAGAAGCCTGATGAATATGCGATCTACATAGATGGCTAGACGTAGCACTTGCAAGCTGCGGCTTTGTATGATGGGCAGCATTGGAGACAGTGGCTGGAGAAGACTCTCGAGTCGAGGGTTGGCAAGACTCTCGAGAGTCATCACAAACAGGGACCAGAGAAGACTCTCCATATGGGGGATGGCAAGATTCGTGTGATACATCACAAACAGAGACCGGAGATGACACTACATTTGAGGGTTTGGAAGACTTGAGATTCACCACAAGCAGGTGAAACCAGAACTACGGCCGAAGAGGATGTCCCAAGGACAGAACCATTGTCAGACACAGAAGCACTTGCTGTTGAATGCGACTTGGAAGTTTTATCCCTAGAGGAGACGCTTGGACTCGATCTGGAGAGTGCGACAGCAAATGTAACACCTAGGAATTAACACAGATTCTGCACAATCCTTAGCCCAAGGAAAATTCAACCTCTGTTTTGCACGTAGGGACAAAAATTCCTTCTCAAATCTGCACTAATCACATGACTTAGATGGTACTGCATGGCTACCACCACAGTTAACACAAGACCCAGGACCAGCGCAATCCTTCCTCTCATGAATGTCCATCCCACATGAAACACACACTGGAGGCAGGCCAAGGGCTAGACGCCAGCAGGACCAACCAATGTGAACATAACGCTGGGAGTGAAAACATCTCCTTGGCATAGGAACGTACTCTTTAACTCGAAAACGATACCAACCAGCAGTCAAAATCTCAGGAACACGGAGAAGGTTAAACGTAATGATTAGCTTTGGCATCAGAACTAGGTCACCACCCATATTAATTCTCTCCACTTTTATAACATGTTGATCAGTAAGCTCTCTTGTTACTCGTACCTCATCATACATCATCAAGTCTCTGGCATAAACGACACCTCTAGAGAAATTTAATGAATCATGAGGAGAACAGGATACAGGTTGATCCCTCCAGAAGGATTAAACTAAAACAAATAGGATTAGAGTGTTCGCCTTTTTGGTCCCGGGTAATGCTGGGTACCCCTGATAGTATGTATGTATGTATGTATAGAAAGATGAGAGAGAGAGAGAGAGAGAGAGAGAGAGAGAGAGAATTGCAGAAAGATCATGAAAAAGAGTGCGATATCGTCCCTTGTCTAGTTCTTTCTATAAAAGAAAAAAATAAATAAATTACAATAGGGAATTGATGGTTACAAGCGAGCCAGCAAAGTGAGCAAGCAACGAGTTAAGTTTGGAAATGAGCGGCCCAGCCCGACCCGACCCGGCCTGACCGTCACGCTAAGCAAAAGCTAATAACTTTACTCCTATGTGATGTGCAGTTGAAATTATGCATGTGATACCTTCATTCAATAAAATTTGTTATCAGCTAATTACTCACCCACAAAGGCGTAGGAACCCCTTAGAATCTCGAGTTTTCCAAGGGAGTGTTCGCTCTACTCGGTGAACTCCTCAATTACGAAATCAAGTTAAAACACATAATATGGTGCTCGCCCTCTCGCCAGGCGCTCACAAAGCGCACTTTACTGGTAATATGGTTGAGGGTACAGGCCTAGTGTCTAACTGCTTCAATATCAAGTCTCTCCCTTTAAAAAATCTGACTGTAGCATGAACTAAACTGGACACAAAAAAATAATAATAAAAACTTCCTCATATAGGAGGGGTTAATGCACACTTTTTTTTTTTTTGACCGTTTCCACATGATCACCTACTTTCTTTGTACTTATTTATGCGTTCGACTCTGGGCATAGACTTAACAACCCGTTCTCTGAGACCCAGGAGAGAGGATTAATAAATGGAACTAAGTTTGATTGGGAATTAGTGATTAGCGGTGTATCACAGGGATTAGTACTCAGTCCCCTATTATTTAGTATATAGACAGATAGATAGATAGATAGACAGATGATGTAGACTTAGGAATTACCAGTGACACACAAATAGGGCGTATCATTAACTCGGCTGACTATTGCCGTAACTTACAAAAGGACCTCGATATATTGTCCAAATGGTCTAAAAATTGGCAAATGGAATTTAACACAGGAAAATGTAAAGTACTTAATGTAGGCAAGACCACTGGGAATACTAAATACTACTTAGATAACAGAGAAATTAGTAAATAGGAATGCGAGAGAGATCGCGGTGTTATGGTTTGTGAAGACCTAATGCAAGAAGTAATGCAATTAGGGTCCTATGATTTATTTCGAGAAGCGAAAGCAGTAGGACATCTAAAGTAATAATGCAGCCTTATCTAGCATTAATAAGGCCACATTAAGACTACGCCGTGCAATTTTGGCGTCCGTACTATAGAATGGATAAGAATACCTTAGAAAATGTACAGAGAAAAATGACAAGAATGATACATACTGCTTGGAACGTGTCATATGAAGACAGACTAAAAACACTAAATCTGACCTCACTAGAAAGGCACAGAGTAAGAGGAGACTCAATTTAGGTGTATTAAGGTGACGAAGGGAATAAGTGAGATAATTAGCAAGATACTTAAAGTGAGCGTACAGGATATAACTAGAAGTGATGGTTTCAAACTAGATGAATTCCGTTTTAATATGGAAACAGGTAGAAATTGGTTTAGCAATAGAGTGGTAGACGAATGGAATAAGCTGCCTAGTGATGTAGTTGCTGCCCCATCCCTTGAGAGTTTCAAGCACAAGCTAGATAAGCATATGACAAATAAGGGGTGGGTTAAAAAGAAAATCTCATAACCAGAAAAAAATCATTCTTTTTCCTTCTCAGGTTACACTATGATAGTCTCTTATTCTCCTTTCATACTTTCCTATAAAATGTCTACGACAGTTTTTCTATACTGCCTGGTATTCTTTCTGACTTTTTCCTGCCGGCTTCTGCTGGAGGGTTTAGAAAGCGGGAGAGACCCGTCATCTTTGCTATCCTTATCTCATTCTAGTAGACCAGTTACTCTTCTAGGAGCTGCCTAGGATGGGCAATCCTGTCTACTGCAGTTATCCTCTCTTCTTATGTTCTTATGTACTGTCATACATTTCCACATGTCACCATTTCAGTGCTAACACCTGCCATCCATACTGAACACATGCTACGACTCTTTCATGAAGGACTGGTGTAGTAGTACTAGCGGGGGTGTTTTTACACGCCGGTGGGTCTTATGCTGGATCAGTAAAGTCTGCTTTAAACTAAAATCAAATAACATCTAGCCTATTCCAGGATAACGCTCGTGACCCCAGAAGATGGTGCGTTTGGAATGAGGCTGCCAAATGGAACGTGGAACGGCATGATTGCAGCGGTATTACGTGAGGCAAGTAAACATCCAAGATCTCACGCAGTGTTTCAGGAACATAAATATATATATATATATATATATATATATATATATATATATATATATATATATATATATATATATATATATAATCAGTAATTCAAGGGGGGATTATCTGGCTCACAAGATCATATCAGTTCTTTGCCCTTTCAAGACACTGTAGTGAAACTAGTGGCCGAAAGTGGATTCTTTTCACTGCCAAGTCGTGTCCAGATTTTGCCACAGAAAAGAACACTTTTATGCCATGTTTTGGTTGTTCTTGGAAAATTTGCTGGAGTAGATAAGAAACAGTTTATGATGGCACTTATTATTCTAGTCTAACAGAGCATCGAACAACCAGCTCAGCACCGGACAATGTAATTATCTTCTTTCGGTATATGACCCTGGCAACGTCCTCACTCCAGCCACGGGCTGAGATCAAGGGTTACCAGATACTTTGGTTCAGGAGTGTACGTTTCATTGGAAGAATAATTGTATCCGGATATTGAAGTTGTGGTTATTGTGAAGATACTGAATATAGAATGGCAATATATTAACAATAAATCAGTATGCAACAGTATTGCACTGGATATTATCGAATGTTTACACTTGATATTATCAAATGTTTGAAACTGAATGACTTTATTAAGCAGTTCAGCATTAACTTCGTAGTCAGTATATAATGACAGGACACAGGAGTGAAACAATAATTACTTTATGAACAAAATAAACATTAGCACCAATACATTGTACAGTGGTACTATACCGGTGTTGTTAGACAAGCGAAATTACAATTACTTCACTTGGCAAACAAGGAGTAACACCATGTTTTAAATATGACAACCAGTCTTAAACTTCAGTGTGAAATCTGTGTCTGTTTCGTGCAAACAAGTTTTATCAGTTCCAGGAGAAGTATGAGACAGACATATTCGAAGATCATGATTCACGTTAAGACGTGCTCGGTGTTTAGTTTTCATGTTCAACAGCGTTGAAAATCCTCGCTCATATAAGTAAGTACTAGGGAACATCAGGAAAGACTTCACCGCAACACCAGTCACAGCAGGGTAAAGATCATTATTTTGGCCCAGAACTTGGTCAGGGGAAGTGTTTCAAATGCATCTTTTGGAATAGAGTTGTTCACCAACTCTTGGAAATCTTGTTGCATACCATGTGGGACAAGATGGACATTAACAATGACTAGGTTTCTAATCAGGTTTTGATTGCGGCTCCCTCAGTTCAGGGAAATAGCCATTCACCGGGAAGAAGATGTGCTTGCTCAAAGTACACTAACTCTAGTTTTCAAGTTTCTTTGATTTTATGAAATAGCTCTCTAAGGAGTTCAAACATGCTTAGATTTTTGTCAATGACCTTCCCTTTCCACAGTTCCAGCTTAATGTTGAATTATCTTAGTTTGTCCATGAAATCAATCACTGTGGTAAAACGGTCTTGGATAAGTTTAACGAGTTTAGACGTAAGAATCTGTTCTTCAAGAAGGCCAGCTTCTGGGGCCACTGGTTGTTTGACAATTTCTTGTTGAACTCAAGCGACTTTTTGTTGTCATGTCTGAAGAATTCGAGAAGCTCCTTTTTCAGTGACTCCTCTCTTGATACCACATTCCCCTGTGACAACAAACGAACCTCGATGTGAAAGAGTACTACTTGTTCATCTGCTCCAGACTCATGACAAAGTAGGTGGAAGAATCGTATATTTCATGCACTTGACTTGATGGTATTTACTATGTGCACATCAAGTACTAATCTTAACTCTGGTGGGAGAGTTTTAGATGTCAGGGCATACATACGAAGCATACAATGAAGATGTCATGTTTCAGGATTCGCTTCATTCACTCTTCCTCGAAACACTGATCGATGGCCAAGCATTGCTGGTGCTCACATACTGTATATTATTCCAAGAAAATCCTTCAGTCTCTAAAAAATTTGTGTCTACATGGAAAATGTCTTCACTTGTAGTCGACACATGACAGAACAAAAAATCCTCCTTGAAATCTCCACGACTGATGTTTCGCACAAACACCAAGAGTTGGGCACTAACAGCCACGTAGGTTGACTCATTAAGCTGCGTTACAAATTCGCCTAAAGATGCCTCTTTTATTTCATCAATCACTTGTTGTTTGCTGTCTTCAGACATATCTAATATTCGCCAATGAATATAATTATTTGAGAAGGGTCCTGCTGTGACCTGTTCGGCTTCACATTCAATAACACAGTGGGCTATATCTTCACAGCAAGGGACGATTAACTTCTCTGCAACGTTGTTTTTTTTTTTTTTCCTTGTGCAATTCTCGGTGTTCCCATGTACGATGCACGTAACGCAGATTCATCTTGTGCTCACTTCAGTCACTCTTCATTTTGCCTGAAGAAGGCAACATTCTTACTTTTCAGATTCGGATTACAACTATTCAAATGTCCATTGAGAAAGTTTGGTTTCACGCACTCCAGTGATTAAATTTATTGGCATTTAACACACTGTTGAAATTTTTGGTGACATTAGTTAATCCATACTGAATGTAGCTTTCGTCATACTGACGTTTCTTCGCTGATGAGGCCATAATGGTATCTGGAATTGTAATAAAACCACTTATAAACCAAAGCCATACATAAAGTCATTGACTCTGACACGCAGTTATCATATCGCCACCGTCATAAGCCTGCACAATCAAAATACCATCAGGCATTCATATTATCATCACCGTCGTAAGATCACACGGTAGAAGCACCTCCAGGCAGTCATAAGGTCAAAACATCAAAGTCCATACACAATCAGGAAGTCACATTATCAACACCGTCGGAAGATCACACAGTACAGACAACTTAAGGCATTCATCACAGAGTAGAAACAATTTCAGGCAGTTATAATAAAAGACCAAACACCATCAGTCAGTCATAAGAAAAGACCGAAGACCATCAGGCAGTCATAATAACAAAAGACCAAAAACCATCAAGCAATCATAATAACAAAAGACCAAACACCATCAGACAGTCATAATAACAAAAGACCGAACACCATCAGGCAATCATAATAACAAGAGACCAAACACCATCAGACAGTCATAATAACAAAAAAACAAAGACCATCAGACAGTCATAATAACAAAAGACCAAACACCATCAGGCAATCATAATAACAAAAGACCGAACACCATAAGGCAGTCATAATAACAAGAGACCAAACACCATCAGCCAGTCATCGTAACAAAAGACCACACACCATCAGCCAGTCATATTATCACCACAGTCATAAGATCACACATTAGTAACAACCTCAGGCAGTCAAATTAGCCACAAACGTCAAAAGAAGAACCAGAATTCAGAGTACATACCACCGCAACACCAATAAAAATCAGACAGTTGCTGACGAGCATCCACACCTACGGCCACAGTCATAAACTCGAGTTTCCAAAATGCTAGAATATCACTAAATAATGACAGTCATTACCATGCAGTTAAAAAAAAAAAAAAAAAAAAAAAACTAGCATACATATAGTCGTTTTATCAAAAACACCAACACACTAGTGTAGTGGTAGGGGGGGGGGGCCATCATCCGCCCACTTTGTGTAGCGGTACTTTGATATAGAGTAGCTCTACACAGTGGGAATCCAAATGACTTCCTACAAACAAGGAGTCATTGACAACGCTGGGTGGTAACCTTATAACCAACCAACACGTGCACCCTACGTGACAAGTAGGTTGGCGGAGGGTTAGTGCCCCTTCCCGGAAAACTAACTAAAACTACGAACAAGAAGCCTCGGACCAGGACTGACCAACAGGTGGCGACTAAGGATCAAACAAAGGACATGGTACAGATTCCGACATAGAGTGTAAGGGGTGCGAATGATGAGGTGAAACAGAGAGAGATTGTCCCGGTGGTCGAAGGTGCAAAAGTAGATGTATGTGGAATAACCGCGATAAATAAGAGGTAAGAATGTGAAAGAATAGGAGTATGGATGGGGTTTATGCACGGAAGTGGGTGTGAATGAGGGCAAAAGAAAGATTGTGTATTATTGTGTGCGAGAGATGGAAAGAGAATATATGAGAGTGTGGATCAGTTGGCTCAAGGATTGTGTAGGTAAGATTGATAGTTGGACTACAAATGTGGGCGATTGTATGTGTGTAAGCGCCAACGCAAGATCATGCAAGTAGAGTTCTGGACTAATGTGAAAGAGTTCATGGAAAAGTTTGAAAGGAATGAGAGAGTGTTTTTGATTGGAGATATGAATGGAAAAGTAGGTAATGTGAAGATGGATGGAGTAGTTGGTGAATGGTAGATTGCAGAAGTGGATGAGAATGGTAGTGATCTAGTGGACATTTGAGCTGGGAGAGGGTTGGTGATAGCCAAAACCCTTTTTCGACACAAAATGATCCACAGGTATAAGTGGCGAGTGATGAGAAGGGTTGGTGGTGAACTGTATGCACAGGAGGCAATGACTGATTATGTGTGTGTGTGTGGACGATAGAATGAGAAGGTGTGTAATGGATGCAAGAGCATACAGAGGTTGGAGGAGTGGACTTTCTGACCACCACATGGTGGTATGGAGGAGTGGACTTTCTGACCACCACATGGTGGTAGTGAAAGTCAAGGTTCATTTGAAATGGAGTAATGAGAGAACAGAAGAGCAGGAGGAAGTAGTTCATGAAAGGAGGATAAAAAGGTTGCAAGAGATTGAAAAAAAACAAAAAAACAAAACAGAATATAAGAGAGAAGTGGAGGAGTCACTGGGTAAATATGATTTGGAGCAGATGGGGAACATGGAAGGCGTTTGGAAGCTATTCACAGAAGAAATCTGTGCAGCATGTGAGGTGGTGTGTGGGGTTAAGAGAAGACGAAAGGGGGTGCAAGGAACATCATGGTGGAATGAAGAGGATAGACAGGTTGTGGCACAAAAGAAGAAAACATATAGTGAGTGGATGAGAAACTTGGGCGTGGAGGAAGTTGAGAGACGGAAGAGAGAGTTATATGTAGAGACTAAGAGCGAGGTGAAAAGATTAATTAGAGAGAGCAAGAAGTGAGTGGATGAGGAATATGGAAAGAATTTCAGTGTAAAATGGAGGAAATGTAAGAAAATTATCTGCAAAGAGGTAAAGAGAGTTTGACAGTGTGTCAAAAAAGTTAGTCGGACAAGTGAAAGATAAAAATGGTAGATTGCTAGTGGAGATGGGAGAAAAAGTGAGCAGATGGAGATAACATTTTAGGAAATTGTTGAACATAGAAAATGAAAGTAATGCGAGTATAAGTCGCTGGGAAATGGCTGGGAGGAGGAGGAGAGATGTGAGAAGAGAGGAAGAAATCAGTAGGATGGAAGTTGTGGAAGCAATGAATAAAGTCAAAATGGGGAAAGCCCCAGGAATTGATGGAGTGTGTGATGAAATGCTGAAGTACAGGGGAGAATCAGTAGTGGAATCGATGTGGAAGATGTGCAGATTGTCCCTGGAGGAAGGTAGAGTCCCGGAGGATTGGAAGTCACGTATAATTATTCCCCTGTACAAAGGAAACAAGGAAAAAAAAAGTTTGTGGTAGTCATAGGGGCATCTGTCTTCTTGGTGTAACAGGAAAACTATATGGTAGGAGACTTACTGGCAGAGTAATGGAAATAACAGAGGAATCACCATCCACTCACTCGATGTAGTGCTGCTGTTGGGTGTCTGCCCTTACCTCTCCTCCATCCTTCTTTCCTTCCATTCTCTTCTGTTTTCCTTTCCTTCATTCATTCTTTGTCCTTCTGCCCACGGGTAACTTTACACGCCCTCTTCTGTCTTTCTTTCCTTCATTCTTTCCTCAGCCTTCTGCCTGTGGGTGACTCTACAGTACACTGAGTGACAAGCCACAAGGGAACCATTTACTACGCTGGGTGGTAACCATACAATCAAATTTTGGCGCCAGGTGATTTAGTGGGTAATTATTGCGCTCCAATTAGATTGAGCCAGTGAAGGTCTATATCCAAGAGGTGGTTGGGGTTGATTGCTCATGTAATGCCACTCAGGGATGAGTGAGGCTGGTCACTCTCATCTTAAATGTCGGGACCAACTGCCTAGCCCCGGGCTCCTACGCTCCTCATGGGGCAATGTAGGACTGGATGATGGATGGATGGATGGATTAGTTGGATAAGAAGAGGGAGGTTTTAGGAAGGGAAAAGGTTGTGTAGATCAGATATTCATTCTTATGTCTTTAGTGGAAAAGATTCTAGAGAAGGGAAAGAAGTATGTGGCCTTATGGATACGGAGAAAGCATATGTCAGGGTTGATAGACAAGGAATGTGGAAAGTATTAAGAATATATGGAGTAAACGGGAAGTTGTTGAATGTCTTGAAGAGTATGTATGAGGGTGCTAAGGCTGCATTGCGTGTGGACAATGAACGGAGTGAATTTTTGTATTTGAAGGTTGGACTGAAAAAGGGATGTGTCATGTCTTCATAGTTGTTCAGTCTGTATATGGATGGGGTTATAATAATGATACAAGGTAGGGCAGTGGATGTTGGAGTGGCCTTAATGAAAGAGAGAAAAGTTTTGAAAGTCCCTGTACTGTTGTTCGCAGATGATACTGTGTTGTTAGGTGAAGACGAAGGGGAGCTGCAAGGCTTGGTGAATGGGTTTGGGAGTGTAAGAAACGGAATCCAAAAGTGCATGTAGGAAAGAGTAAAGCTATGGTCTTCGAGAGAAATGAAGTCACTGAATGTTCAGTGAGGTTGGATGAGGAGCAAATATGAAATGTGGGTGCATTAAAGTACTTGCGTAGTGTGATGATTAAGGATGGAAGTTTAGGTGAAGTCCTTGATTGAGTACAACAAGGAAGAAAGAGTGCTGGTTCTTTGAAAGCAGTGATAAGAAATAGGGAAGTGAGCATGGTAGTAAAAAACTCACTGTACGACAGTATTGTGATACCAATTCTAACGTATGGAAGTGAAGCTTGAACCTTGTTGAAGGGACACAAGTTGAGAGTGAGAGCAGTAAAAATGAGTTATTTGAGAGGAGAATGTGGAGTCATATGGAGAGAGAGACTGACATGAGGAAGTGAAGGAGCGTTCTGGTGTGGATGTTGATGTGACAGAAAGTGTTAAGAGAAATACATTGTAGTGGTTTGGCCACGTGGAGAGGATAGAAAACGAGAGACTGACGAGGAATGTGTATGTGAATGAGGTGGAGGGTGGGAGAGGGAGGGGGAGACCAAGGATGAGATGGAGGGATGGAGTGGAGAGGTTTATGAGTGAGGGGAGTGTGAGCTGGGAGCAAGGCATGGAAAAGGCAGTGGACCGGGCGAAATGGAGGATCTTTGTTTGAGGCCAACCCTTATGGGATTAACCCTTTAACCGCAGATGTCATCTCAGAATGACATTGCAAAAACTGGACCAAACCGCGGGTGTCATTCTCGAATGTTTGTGAATATTTTGAATACCCCATGTTTTTTCCGTGCGCCAATTGTTTCAAGGGAGAGTAGCTATTAAGTTCTTTCACTCCAGCCGACCCCCACCTCCCTCCTCCCACCCCCCGGGTCCCCCACCCCACCCCTGACCAACACGCATCAGTATCTGTCCAGCTGTGTGAGTGACAACACCGCTGATGTGGCAGTGAAGTGCGGGCAATTACAGTGCCTTTTACCTGCCTCAGTGAACACAGAGTGGGTGTTTATCGTATGTGCAGTGTTCATATATGTTTATAGTATTATTATCAGAATGAGGTTGGCATTTGGTAATGGTGTGTGAGCGAAAAATAGTGATTACAACACCGCTGATGTGGCAGTGAAGTGCGGGCAATTACAGTGCCTTTTACCTGCCTCAGTGAACACAGGGTGGGTGTTTATCGTATGTGCAGTGTTCATATGTGTTTATAGTATTATTATCAGAATGAGGCTGGCATTTGGTAATGGTGTGTGAGCGAAGGTAATGGTGTGTGAGCGAAAAATAGTGATTTTAGATCGCTCACTTCTAACGGCACTGCCCATGCAGTGATAGTCAACGAAATCATGAAACCTACATCATTGCGAAGCCGAAGGTTAGTACTTTCTAATGGTACCTTATTTTTTGTTCTAGATTTATTCTGTGCAGAGTTATAAAGGTTTAAAGTTTGTTTACATTTTGGCTGAAACCCCCACGGGAGAGGCCAGTCGGGGCAAAACAATGCCCGCGGTTAAAGGGTTAAGGCGTCTGGCAATAGATACATAGATAGACCAACACACTATTGGAAATGTTATGGAAATACCTCATTTACGTACCCCCCCCCTCAAAAAAAAGGAGACAATGGAGCGATAAGTACATGCATAAGTTGCGGCGAGCTGACTGTAATGAGACAGTACCTCCATCCTCGCTCAGAGGTGCCCTTTGAACCGAGCCAACTTGATACACTCATCCATAACCGTCGCCCTCTCTCTCTCTCTCTCTCTCTCTCTCTCACACAGCTATCTAGCTTACCTCCGGAAACCCTCCTGCGATCTCCTGGTTGACAACCCCTGGTCTATCAGTATATCAGGAAGTGTACTAGATTTGGTTTTATCTTAATAGAGAAGACATCACTGGTGATACAGAAGCTGACGGACGACTTGGTAATTCCGATCCTGAAGGTATTAAGTTCAAATTTAGTTGGAATGACAGTTCTACTGAAAACTGATCGACTGTTCCTGATTTTCGTCTTGGGGACTTTGAAGGATTACGAGTTTATTTCAGAACCATAATCCATAGGCAAGCTGGTGACTTAAGGGTGAGTGTGGTCACTAAGAAACCTCAGGTCATAGGTGGTTGGGGTGATACAGGTGGAGGTGTATGTCAGGTCACTGAGGTCACTGGGCAAACACAGGTCATAGTAAAGGACAGGATGTAGGTGGGAGTGTACTTCGGGTCATGTTCCAAGTAGTGATTCTGTCTGTTAGGTATGGAACAAGTTAGTAAATATAATTCACAGAGGCCAAGATAAATAGAATAATGTAGAGACGAGATGCTTAGACAAGAGATTCAGATTTCTCATAGGCCAAAGAAAAGGAATATATAGATTATAGATAATAATAAGGGGAGAGGAACACTTACGTAACCGATACACGATTTTGAACAGGGAAGTAACGCTGGAGATAGGACAGCACAGCGTGGTTATGAGATTAACGTTGCTCAAAAATCGAAAGAAAACCCCAAGCGTTTTTAATGGTTGTACTGTACGGGAAAAAAAAAAAAAAAAAAAAAGGAGAGAACCTCTTAGAACATGTGTAACATTACCACCGAAGATAAAGAAATGTGCTCTATCCTAAATAATTTTTTCATATGTGTATTTATCAAGGAAAATTTATATTTGATCCTTCAAGCATGTTATTCACGATCGTAATAAAGCAATATTCTTAGTAAAATATCCATTAGTAAGGAGGAAGTACTGAAAGAAGTTATGAAATTAAAACCCCCAAAATTTACAGGTCAGATGATATGCTTGAATTATACAGGAGACTAAGGAAGAATTGTATCAAGCACTTACAACGTTGCTCAATATTTCGTTTAAGTTCAGAAGTTTCTGAGGCGAGGAAGACAGCGAACGTAGTACCCATTCTTAACCCATGGATTGCGCAATTACCTTTTTTTTTTAATCCCACCCAGTGGTGCGCAAAAAATTAAGGAAAAAAAGTTTTAGTTTTTAGTTTTTGTTTATTATAAACTTGAAGATAAATATCCAGGGCATCATCTGGCGAAAACAAACAAACAAACAAACAAATAAATAATTCCTTTCTCTCTCCCCGTCTTTGCGTAGGGCAATGCATAAGTTTACCTACGGTAGTAGTGAAAAAATGAATTTAAAAAAATTGTTTTGTTCATCAAAAACTTGAAGATAACCATCCAGAGCGTCATCTGGTGAAAAAAGAAAATTATCTCTCTAACACCATGCGTGAGTTAGGGTAGGGGTGGAGTAGTTAGCGGTGATGCACGGCCAACACAGCCTGAACTGTGGCTCGCAAAGTGGCACAACCCAGCCTGAGCTGTGGCTCGCAATCCACGGGTTAAAAAGGGTGATAATCAGTTTCGTCGAAATTATCGTCCGATAAGTTTAACATCAGTAGTAAGAAAAATGATGGAGTCAGTCTTGGCAAATAAAATTAGAGAACACCTAGAAAGATTAATCTCACAAGTAAGTCACTACAGGTTCATGCAAGGACGATCCTGCCTCACAAACTTATTTTTCTCGTGGGTTTATGAGGTGGTATACAGTTATAAGATATACTTTATTATTCATCTGAATATTAGTCAAGCCTTTGATAGGGTTTCACATGAAAGGTTAGTTAGGATGGTTCGACCACACGGTATAGGGGTCGATATCACAAATTGGACAGAATCCTGGCTCAAGGGACAAA
The DNA here is from genome assembly GCF_032717465.1 of Coenobita brevimanus. Lineage (NCBI taxonomy): Eukaryota > Metazoa > Arthropoda > Malacostraca > Decapoda > Coenobitidae > Coenobita > Coenobita brevimanus. The sequence goes on along the minus strand of NC_136973.1, from coordinate 14,071,374 downwards.
AGCATAGCATAGCAACAGGTTACTGAATGATTAAACAAGATAAAAAACGTATCAGGCAACTGTTTGGTTCATATGCCGCCGGACATCAAGGCAAAAGATGACAGCAAAGAATACAAACAGGCAAGAATCTAAAACTCGAGTTAAAATTAAAACATTAAAAACACAAAAATCATTAAAAATACCAACAACAAAACACCGAATACTAAATCTTGTGGAGCTGTCCAGCTGCCTCCACAATGTTGAGAGTTCCCCCTTCCTTACAACAGGCCATCAACCCAAGCACCGACGTAAGACGGTACGAGCCATCAGCCGCCTGGTGCTCAGAAAGGTAGTGACGGCGCAAATCCCCAAGAGTGGGGCACTCTGCCAGCAAATGCCAAACAGTCATGGGGACCAAACAATCCTCATGGAATGGATGGGGAGCGCCCTTCATTAAAAATCGACAAAAAAAAAGGTGTGTCCAATTAGCAACCAACATAAAAAAAAAAAAAAAGTCTCTCACTTGCAGAACAAACCTCGGTAAGTGAAGGAGTTCATCTCGCCACAAAGAACACACAGCATTTTAGGTCCCACCGCATCCTAGTAGTCTTGCCAATAACACCAAATCCGTCCAGGAAAAAAAAAGGTAAAAATCATATGCAAACAGCTGATGCAGAGGATGGGATTCCATGGTTGCAGGGCGGCATGCCAATGTTGCCTTAGCTACCATATCAGCCTGCTCATTCACAGACAACCCCACATGGGCAGGAACCCAACAAAACCCCACACAACGGCCATGATGGTCAAGGAGGAAAAATCACTCTAAAACTGACAACACCAGTGGATGAGATGAGTTAAAAGACTGCAGTTGAGATACATCACTGTGTGAGTCAATAATAATAACAACAAGTGGTAGCAAGCGCTACAAACCTCAACCGACAGCAGTTGTTTTATTGCAGTTAAATACTGACTCGATACTGCCATTTTGTGTCAGTACGGTGTGGCGTATATTATACCACAAAGTATTGTACCTCACATTTCGCCTACACACGTGGTTTCCTTCCCTCGTGGCTTTTCCCCGCCGTGTTCTCGTACTCAGCATCGCTACTAGTGCCGCTACCAATAGTATTCAATTTCTCATTCCTCCTCATCTGTACTAGTGCCACTACCAATAATATTCGATTTCTCATCCCTCCTCATCTGTACTAGTGCCGCTTTCAATAATATTAAATTTCTCTTTCCTCCTCACCTGTAGTGATGCATAAACCTATCAAACTTGCCTATTTGGGCGACCTAGGCGTACCAATGCTCCGCCTACCTCATTAAGGGGCTTAAAACCGAGCAGGTGACCTAGCTTGCTCTCCTTTTCCCTCTCAACTTCACCCGGCTGACTACCTGCCTTGCTCTCTGTCTCTCCTGGTAAATCTGGCCACGCAGTACGACTTAACATATACAATACACATAAACACATCTGCTCAGCACTCCCGCTCATTCATTGCTCATATTTTAGTCTGTAACTATTTATCCATTTAATTGATCTACACATGCTGTAAATGCAATTGCCTTGTACTACTTTGAAGTCATGGACTAACTCTGTATTGTTCCAAGTCAATAATCACTGCCCTGTCTATTTCTTCCCAGCACATTTGTATTTATTTATCCTTATCATTTGCCTTGGTCTAGCCCCTAGTATAATATCCACATAACTAAAACCCAACAACGGTACACAGTTAGAGTCGAAAGTAATGGTGCCAATGTACAGTATACAAGTTACGCCTTCTGAATATCCGTGATCTTGTGTTTTGACCTTTCAAGGTCACTCAAGGTCGAAGGTCATGGTGCCAAATAAAAGCCCATATGAGTCTTCCTTTATCTTAATAATAGTAAATTTCTATCTTCAACGACTTTTGATTTATAGCCCCCTGAATATCCGTGACCTTGACTTTGACCTTTCAAGGTCACTTACGGTCAAAGGTCATGTTACCAATAAAATAAATTTATAGGACCTCCTACATGTTCATAATAGTAAATATATATCTATCTTCAACCAGTTTCGACTTATAGCCCCTGAATATTCGTGACCTTGAGTTTGACCTTTTAAGGACACTCAGTATCAAAAGTCTTCGTGCCAAATGAAAGCCTGTATTACGAGTTACTGTATCTTCATAATAGTAAATATCTCTATCTTCTACCGGTTTCAAGTTATAGCCCTCTGAAAATCCGGGACCTTGATTTTGACCTTTCAGGGCCATTCAATTACCTCTAAAATCTAATCACTCTCTTTTGGGACCAGTGCCCACATATCCTGAAAGTTTCATGTAATTTCATTGAGCCATTTTTCCGTAATGTTGCCGACAAACAAACAAACTCAACCTAAAACAGTACCTCGCAGACTACTTCCAGATTGGGTGAAAAAAAAAAAAAGAGTGGAGGAAAGTAACAATTATTTGTAGAGCAAAAAGAATCGCAGTCAGTTGTGCCATAAGCACCGAAGCTGGAAGGCTACAGCACTGACTGAACGAAGGGAAGACGGCACCATAGCCCAGTGGTTTCCAATCTTTTCTAATTCTCGCCCCCCCCCCTCACTGATTGACACTTTCCCTGCGCCCCCCTTCCTCATATACAGTATATTACTGGTATAGTTGGCACATGTCAATAAATATCATAGATTCTTAATCTTTGAAAATGTTAATATATTTAGATAACTAGATTTCTTATTCATATCTGAAATATTTTCTTCATACTTAGAAAATACTGAATTCCATCATAATTCATAATTTTCAAATATAATTACCCTCTTTATCAAGCCTTTGCACCCCCCCCAGGCAGCCCTTCGTGCCCCCCTAGGGAGGTGGGCCCCACATGTTGGAAACCACTGCCATAGCCTACTCCCGTATCAATTTTCGATCCATCAGTACTGACATTGACAGAGTCTTCATCAGCAGAGACATGTTCTAAAAAGAGTGAGATGGAAACCTGAGAGAAAAGTACGTTCTTTTTTACCAACAAGAGACCTACAGAATATCGCATGAGGTACTATCCAAAAATCCAACCTCGGGATCCGACACAGACAAACTGCCAGCCCAGGATCAAAGAAGGCTGACATAAAAGACCAGACCATGTAACAACAGGGCTTCAGGAAACTATCATAAACATAAAATCAGGAATCCTGGGAGACTAAGGTGTAAGGCAATGAGTTTGGGAGGCAGTGAAGATGATACTAACACCTCTTTATCAATGACTGGCACATAAATCCAAAGGGAGAGCATCAGCATCCAACAAACTCAAATTTGGGGTGACCTGAATGCCCCAGTTGCCAGACGAACATCAGCAAGATGCACAGAACCTGACATATGGAGACAAGCATCTGTAGCAGAGGAGACGACCTCACAACATTATTGAAGTTTCTAAAGAATTAGGGATCTTTCCAAGTGGAGGAAATACAAGCCAAAAGCCTCAGAAGACAAACGGTCATAATACCGTAAAAGCTGCCTCAACACAACGACTGTGAGGAACCCAGGTCATCTCTCTATCATACATAAAACCAAGAATCGCAGTCTCTTCCACACAGGAAAGATACAGGTCAGAGTCTGAGTGAACCGCACTTAGACACGAAAATAAAAAGGAAACTACAGGACTCGGCCCAGTTGGAAACTATTAGAGCAAGCTGCACCTTCCTGTCAACCAGAGACATTCGAGATGCAGCGACAGAAATCGAAAGATCGTCGACATATAATGAGCAATGTATACCACCTTGTAGTACACCGAATACACTGTTGATGGCACAACAAAGAGTGCAACAGCAACGTTACTACCCTGAGGCATCCCATCTTCAAGTGTATGGACATTAGAAAGCACACCCTCAACTCAGATCCTTACAAAACGGTTAGATAAGAACTGCTGATTATAAATAAGCAAGTGCCCATGAAGACCAAACTCACATAGATAAAGTAAAACGCCATGACACCAGGCAGTGTCTTGTGCCTCACAGACAGAAGATTCCAAGGACAGTAGGACATCATAGGCAGATCGTGCTTTGTGAAAACTATACTGGACAGGGCATAAGAGGTCACCTTTCTCCAAAAACCACAGAAGCTGACCATTCACTGTCTTTTCCAAGAACTTACACATACAAAAGTCAGAGAAATGGGCCAATAACTTTGTCACCTGATGGTCCTTAACTGGCATGGGGCTGGGGATAACTACAGCAACACCCCAACCCACCAGTACACCAGATCCTGTTAAACAGTGACAGCAAAAACAAAAGGGCCTCATCAGATAGGTGACATAAAAAGGCATAAGGAATACTATCACAGCCAGGAGAGGAATCATGGCACTGCGACAAAGTTGTCTGAAGTTCAAAAAGAGAAAAAGCAACATTATAACACTCTAACCCTGAAGAGGCAAAACTAAGACCACGAGACGCAAGCACAGACACTGGCATGCCGAAGGAGAATCAACATCATCTGTGAAACCCTGGGAAAATGTCCGACAAACAACTCTGCAACAGCAAATGGATAAGCCACAGTCCTAGCTGCTGCAGATGCTCACTGAAACGCCACCAAATACTGAGAATCCCTACGGTGGCAATGAAACCAAGAGAGAGCAACTTGTTTGGCTTTCACTGTAGAACTGCACTCACGGGTCCACCAAGGAACCGGACATTTAGGAAACTGACCTTTAGTCCTTGGAATAGATAACAGAGTTGCTGAGAGCAAACCATCAGCGAAAAAAAACACCACTTCATCAACACTGCCAAAATAATTCATTGAACGGTGAATGAAACATAATTCCGTGAAAAGTGGACAGTCTGCCCTATCCAGGTGCCAGAATGGAAGGCGAGTTAAAAGTAATTGGAAATAGTTGCTCTCATACAGATATAGGAACACACCCTAAATAAAATGAAAAACAGCATCAGCCGAGCACAGAAACAAATCAGTAGGAGTAAAAGGCCCATTGTGGCTATGAAAATGAGTCATTTCATTGGAATTCAAAGCACCCAATGCCTCCCCCTCCACTATGGAAGCCAGCATAGCACCCCAACGATTGGCTTCAGTGTCAACCCACAGCTGGTGACGGCCATTCAGATCACCCAGTACAAGAAAGGGGGAAGGAAGGCTATGAAGGTGTTCCACATCCACCCTTTCGATGGTAGCATTATGAGGAAGATTTCGACTAAAAATGGAATACCAATCACGTAGAGAAGCCAGAACAGTAACAGCCTGCAGGTGAGTGGAAATGTCCAGGTTAATAAATGGAACATCATGTCGAAGGAAGATTGCATTACTTCCATGACGACCTTACATTGAACAGGATGGGAATAAAAGGCACGTTCATCACAAGGACCAGAATGAACAGCATCATCAACCATGGTTTCCTGGATACACTTGCATACAGGAGAAAATTGTGCAAGAAGATAACGCAATTCCTCCCAGTGGGCACGTAATCCCGACAGTTGCACTGAAAGGCAAAACCCATAGTGGAGGGAGGATCAGGATAAGTTGTGGGGCTGCACAGCCCCTGACAAGTGAGCAGGTTTGGACTGATACTTAGGAAAGCCCTTGGAGAGTGCCTAGTACCAGGAATCTGCACATTGTGCCAACCATCCGAAGGCAAAGATTATGACGAAGAGAAAGAAAGTTATATAACATTCCTGTCACGGTTTTTTTTTAAATAAAGTGCAATTATTAAATGATAATGTTCAATAATACTGAACAGCAGGAACAAGAATTGTCTTGCTAAATCAAGCAATGATTACTTTACTCTGGCTTGCTTCGCTCGATTCTCTAAGAACGAGAATTTATAAACTTTCTCAACAGTACACAGCAGAGACTAATTACTCAATTGTTGTTTATTAGTACTGTTAGCCTCTGGAGAAAGTTACTTCACCCCTGACAATAAATAACTAATACTATTAATAATATCAGGTTCTTGCTGATGCGTAACTCCTAGAAGGCACAACGGATTTTAAGCTTAATACAACAAGACTGGCCTAAGTACCAGTTATGAATAGCAAAACGTTTATGCAAGCTAGGAGCTATAAGGGAAATAAGCTTAATTGTGGAGAAATGAAACACGAGTTTACATTACATTAAGCTCAAAGAAAAAGAACTGTTAAATTTATTGACTACAAAGAAATAAATTTAACGTTACATCTCAAAATGAGTTCAAATAAAGAGATCGTACTCACTCACTCACTCAAAAGCTAAATTCTTACACCTAGAAAAAAAACATGCGGCACAGCCGGCCAGCATGTGAGGAAACAGCACACTTAACTAAACTCTTAAACCTAGGAAAATACGAAAAGGAAATACTGATCAATGAATGTAGTGGATCACCGAAGAAGGGTGGGAGCCTGGAGAACTGTAGTCTAGTGGAGTCTGGGTGCTAGCTGACCTCTCACTCCCTCACTGCTGGAGCACAGAACCTCACTCCGTCACGACAGACACTTGACTGAATTCAAATACGATGCGTGTGGTAGGAATATGCACAGACCACCGGAAGAAGGCATGGCCAACGGTCGAGGCAAGCAGGGGCGAACAATAAAGAAACAATAATATCGCTCAGTAGAGCACTTAATGACGTGCATTAGATCAGTCACTTTTGAAACAGTGACGAATGTTTTGAAAAGTATACCACCGAAATGGAGAGAGAAACGGTTAACTGTACAATACACAGTGAGTTTTCCACTAATAGTTCGTGGCTTCTCACAAAAGGAAAATGTCGCGAATTTGATTCGTGACATTACGCCCCTGCAAAATTAATTTTTTCCTTATGGGAAAAAATTTGTGGATATATATATATATATATATATATATATATATATGTACACATTCTAACTCAGTCACACAAGATTCACACTGTGGTGTGTGTCCTATCCTGCTACAGGAGAAAATCACTATCGCCAATGAGCGTAAAAACCTCGTATTTACGTTAATAGAGGCAAGCTTGAGGGAAAAAACTCCGTGACGACGGTGAAAATCCTGTACTTAGGTCAAAATGAGCGAAAGTTCGCTACATTTACACTAACAACTAATTGTTGTGTAGCGTGGTGTATGTGATACACGGTGTAGGTGTGACAGTTGTAGTGTAACTGTACCTACATGTAAAATGACACAGTAAATATTAATAATATGGCGACGACAAAGGCAGAGAAGAGGCAGCAGCGTGCGGCAGACGATCAGCTGGCCTGCACAGCAAAACTGCTACACCCATCGCTGTACCTGCAAAATCAATTAAGGTGGAGCATCAAAAGTGTCAATGAGACAAAAATTCTTATTACATTACAATTACTCTCTCTGCCTAGCAATCAGTACATGCTACGAAAGGTACGCTCTAGCTGAAAAATACGAGTGACAGCCTAAGCTTCGTACATTCGAGGTCGCCATTAATTTATTAGGTAGATTAACCAGGAAACGTAGTCCCTGGACTACGTCTCGAGGACTCGTGTAGTTTACTGGTTAAACTTAACTCTACACTTACAATTAGTGTCGGCAAGTTGAGAATCCTTAAGCAAACTCGGGCTCGTGTGTCCACAGACACAGCCTCGAACTGCACACAGGTCCTCAACCTCTGCATTAACCTAGTGCCTATATTAATATTGGGGAGCTGAGAATCCTTGTGCAAACTCGGGCTCGTGTGTCCATAGACACAGCCTCGAGTCGACTCTGCGGGGTTCTCTCTCAAACTTCCCCCTTAACCTACAGTACTTATATTAATATCAGGGAGCTGAGAATCCTTGCGCAAACTCGGGCTCGTGTGTCCGCAGACACAGCCTCGAGTCGCCTCTGCGGGGTTCTCTCTCGAACTTCCCCCTTAACCTACAGTACTTATATTAATATCGGGGAGCTGAGAATCCTTGTGCAAACTCGGACTCGTGTGTCCATAGACACAGCCTCAAGTCGCCTCTGAGGAGTTCTAACTTCCCCCCTTAAACTACGGAACACGTGTATGTACAGGCCCTGGACATACTGTGTCCTGTGGGGCCAACAAGTGAAACGTCAGGTCTACACTTTTAACTGGGAACCAGGTTGGTCCTTGGATTACTCAAATCTCTGAGGACGCCTATCTTACGGAACCCAGCATACAACAGTTGCTAGTTAGTAAGCAGTTAGTAGGTGAGACATCAGGTCTACACCCACATTACCACTGCCCTGTCTCTCAACTGACTCAGAGATTACAGGTGTGGTTACAAACATAAGAACATAAGAAGAGAGGATAACTGCAGTAGGCCGGTTGGCCCATGCTAGGCAGCTCCTAGAAGAGTAACTGAACTACTAGAATGAGATAAGGATAGCAAAGAAGAAGGCTCTCCCCCGCCCTCCAAACCCTCCAGCCGAAGCCGGCAGGAAAAAGTCAGAAAGAACACCACGCCGTATAGAAAAACTGGCGTGGACATTTTACAGGAAAGTGTGAAAGGAGAATAGAGACTATCATAGTGTAACCTGAAAAGAAAATTTTTTTTGAATTAGTATTGGTTATAAGATTTTCTTTATTCTATATCCACCCCTTATTTGTCATATGCTTATCTAGCCTATGCTTGAAACTCTCAATGGAAGAGGCAGCAACTACTTTACTAGGTAGCTTATTCCATTCGTCTACTACTCTATTACCAAACCAATTTCTACCTATTTCCTTTCTGAAACGGAATTTTTCTAGTTTGAAACCATTATTTCTAGTTCTATCCTGTATGCTCACTTTAAGTACTTTGCTAATATTTCCCTTATTTATACCATTCATCCACTTAAACACCTCAATTAAGTCTCCCCTTACTCTACGCCTCTCTAGCGAATGCAGACTTAGTCTTTTCAGTCTGTCTTCATATGACAGGTTCCGGACGTCATGTATCATTTTAGTCATTCTTCTCTGTACATTTTCTAACGAATTAATATCCATTCTATAGTAAGGACACCAAAATTGTACTGCGTAGTCTAAATGTGGCCTTACTAATGCTAGATAAAGTTTCAGTATTACTTTAGATGATCTATTGCTCACGCTTCTCGAAATAAATCCTAGGACCCTATTTGCTTTATTTCTCGCATTAATGCACTGTTGCCTAGGTTTAAGGTCGTTACTAATCATAACTCCTAGATCTTTCTCGCATTCCGATTTGCTAATTTCTTTGTTATCTAAGCTGTATTTAGTATCTCCAATGGTCTTGCCTACGTTAAGTACTTTACATTTTTCAACGTTAAATTCCATTTGCCAAGTTTTAGACCATTTGGACAATGTATCGAGGTCTTTTTGTAAGTAATGGCAATCGTCAGTTGAGTTAATGATACGCCCTATTTTTGTATCGTCGGCAAATTTGCTGATTCTGCCATTGACTCCTAAGTCTAGATCATTTATATATATGATAAATAATAAGGGACCGAGTACTGAACCCTGTGGTACACCGCTAGTTACTAATCCCCAGTCCGACCTAGTTCCATTTATTAATACTCTCTGCTTTCGTCCTTTCAGCCAGGATTCTATCCATTTTAAGATATCGCCGTCTATACCGTGTGCTCGAACCTTTCTAACTAACCTTTCGTGTGGGACTCTATCAAAAGCTTTACTAAAGTCCAGATAAATAACATCGTAAGCTTTATCGCTATCTACTGCCTCATAGACCTCCGAGTAGAATGACAACAAATTTGTGAGGCAGGATCGTCCTTGCCTGAATCCGTGCTGACTTTCGTTTATAAGATTAAATCTTTCTAAGTGTTCTCTAATCCTATTTGCCAAAATTGACTCTAACATTTTTCCTACTATTGACGTTAGACTTATCGGACGATAATTCGACGCAGCTGATTTATCACCCTTTTTAAAGATGGGCACTACGTTTGCGGTTTTCCACGCCTCTGGAACTTCTCCTGATCTTAAAGAGTCATTAAATAACGTTAAAAGTGGCTGACATAATTCTTCTTTGGTTTCTTTTATAATTTTTGTATATATATCGTCCGGACCTGGCGATTTTTGAGGTTTTAACTTATTAATTTCTTTCAATACGTCCTCCTTACTAATGGTTATTTTACTAAGAATATTTTCTGTATTCTCATGGTAAATATTTGCTGCTTGAGGGACCAGGCTTAGATTTTCCTTGGTGAATACTGATATGAAATAATTATTTAGGATGGAGCACATTTCTTTATCTTCACTGGTAATGTCACCTGATTCTGTTCTGAGTGGTCCTATCCTATCTTTATTTTTCGTTCGGTACATTTGATAAAAACCCTTGGGGTTTACTTTTGATTCACTTGCAACCTTAATTTCATAACTTCTCTTTGCTTTTCTTATCTCCCTCTTTACTTCTCTATTTAAAATTGTGTACCGGTTACGTAAGTGTTCCTCTCCACGTTTTATTTTTCTATATATTCCTTTCCTTTGGCCTATGAGAGATTTTAATCTGTTGTTTAACCATCTTGGTTCTGAATTGTTAGTTCTAAACGGTTTTGAAGGAATATATCTATCTTGGCCTCCGTGTATTATATTTATTAACTCGTTATACTTCTCACTGGTTGAACGTCTGTTTGGTACTGGAGCTGAGTTAATTTCCGTCACCTGGACTACATTCCTATCTACCACCTCACCCCTCACAGACACCTGACGGACATCCCAACGTGCTTCCTGCGCCTGAAATATGACCTGGGGATCCCCACTGACCTGACATTCCCTCAAATAGCTAATCTCCCTGTGGAATACCGTTCGAAAATAAGCTCTTAAGCCATCGAAATCTCCTAGACGAAAACTAGGAACAGTGGAGGTATTTTCAGTGGAACAGACATCCCAAATAAATTTGAACTTAATTTCTTCATGATCGCTATTACCAAGTCGTCCACCAACCTCTATATCGCTAATGATATTTTCTTTATTAGCTAAAACCAAATCTAGTATATTATTACCTCTGGTGGGCTCCCTGATATACTGAAAAAGGAAATTATCCTGTACTACCTCTAGAAATTCTTCTGACTCTGCATCTCCTGTCTGATTTCTCCAATCTATCCTTGGCAGATTAAGGTCCCCTACAATTATTACTAAGCTGGACTGTGATGCTTTCCTAATTTCCTCCCAAAGGTATTTACTATCAGCTCTACTTAATTTAGGAGATCTGTAAATTGCTCCTAAGACTAATTTCTCCCTATTGTTACTAATTTCAACCCAGACACTTTCTGTGTCCCTATTTACTTTAATGTCTGCTTTATTGTAACAGTTTAATGAATCCTTTACATAAATAGCTACCCCTCCCCCCTTTCTTCCCTGACGGTTTGATACAAAAATATTATAGCCTTTTATCTGATATTCTGCTAAAAATTCTCGAGTGTCTGTATTCATCCAAGTTTCACTAATAACGGCAATGTCTATTTTCTCTGTACAAATTAAAGCCCTCAGTTCATCCATTTTATTACGTAAACTCCGGCTGTTTGTGTAGTACACTTTCAGATTATTACGAGTAGTTATGCCTTTACCTTGGCATTTACTGTTATTTATTTTATTACTAACTGGGAAACTCTTTACTTTACTAATATAACAATTTTTTGTACTATCGCTTATCGCCCTTCTATCATCGCTTGTTCTATCATCTATCATCGCCTGCTCAATTTGAGGTGCCTGAGTGGATGTATCTACACTATTGGCTGAACTTTTGTTCTTAATTTTGCAAGTATCGATGCATCTATCCAAACATGGTAATAATGATTTCTGACTGTAGTTGCTGCATCTTCCTGTACACCTACTTCTCAATCTCGAAAAAATCCCTCCAACTCCCTATCTATCATTCCAGCTAAAACAGTAACTCCTTGCCTGCTAAGATGAGTCCCATCCCAACTATACAAGGCACTTCGTCCATAAAACCGGTCCCAGCTGTCTATGAAAGGTATTGCATTATCTTTGCAATACCTTTCACTGGGGTGACACAGTCTGGAGCCCCAGCCATGGCTCGTGTTACCGTAGCAGCCGAAGTCTGAGTAGCATCATGTTCGGTGCAACCATCCTTGACACCGGGAATGTTGCCTATAATAAGGTCAAATAAAGGTTCTGGCATGACAACTGTGAGTATCGTACCAGTATAAAATGGAGATGCCACCTGGATACATGCCTCAGGGAACAATCTCACTGATCCATCAATAAGATTAGCATGGATCCGTCGACCTGTGTACTGCTCAGGCCGAACTAGACTGTGCTTGACAGAGCAACCTGAGGATCCATTATCTCTCAGGACCTTCACAGGAATGTCTCCCACAAACCCTGGCTGAACAAGGAAGGTACTGTCACCTGTGGGAGGGCCTGTGGAGGAAGCAGCTAGCCACTCATGAGGCTGATGAATTGATGCGGCAAACATAGTGCCCTGAGAATTTGATACTTGAGGGGTCGTACTCACTGCCCGTGGAGATGGAACATTGGCCATCTGTGGATGGGGGTTCACTGTCACTATTGGACTAGTGAACTGTGGGGAAGTACCCATACTGGTAGGGACGTGACCACCGTGCTGCTGCCATTGAATGAAGGCTGCATTCGCTTCCTGCCTCTTTTGAGCTGGTGGTGAAAAAATTTGTCCCGACGGTCAGTTGCATGGCTGATGCAGCTGCTGGTCAGGGTACTTGTTGTACCTCTTCCACTCAGGTTTCTGAGTGTCTTGCCCCTGGTCCTTCCTTTGTGGTTTTGGACCTTGGCCATTATTCTGAGAATGGCCTTGTTGCTGGGGTTCAGTCTGAGATGGCTTCCCAGACTTGTCAGTATCTTTTCTGCTGTTCCAGGTGTTTTGCTTACTAGTTTGATACCCGCATGCAGTGAAATATGCGTCAGCCTTTTCTACCATTTGGCTGGCATCTTTCACCTGGCAGATCATAAGCTGTGCTATGAGCTAAGCAGGCCACGACCTCTCTAGCTGTGTATGCAGCATAAGGTCAATTATCCCCTCACGTGTGGAAGGAGTTTCATCTTTCTCCATCCACTCATTTAAGTAAGCAGTGAGACGGTCGAGGAACTGAACAGCTGTCTCCTTGTCTTGGAGACGAGCTCGCATGAACTGAACTTTGGCGTTGTCTACTGTGAGACCATACGCCTTAATGAGTGCAGCTTTCATCATCTCACACGTGAGATTGTCTTCACGAATTCTGTGGAGAATATTGAGGGCAGGGCCCTCATATAAACTAAGAAATTCGATCCACTTAGCTGCCTCATCCAGTTGATACATGTCTGCCATGTCCTCAAAACGAGCTATGTATGGCTCAATTCACTCGCCTTCCTTGTATGAAGGAAGCTTGATGCATGGGGTCGTCAGGACATGTGCAGGGAGAACGCTCGTGGAGCTTGGGCCAACTGCACCAGATGTGTCTGAAGCCAAGGAATCTCGCTTGAGCTTCAGCATTTCATAGTCGTGTTTTGCGCGTGCTTCTCACTCGGCACGTTCGTGTTCTCGTTCTCTGTCTCGTTGTTCACGCTCGTATTCGCGTTGTTCTCGCTCTTGTACTAGGTCGAGTTTGCGTTGTTTTTGCTCGTGTTCGCGCTGTTCTCGCTCGTATTCGCACTGTTCTCGCTCGTATTCGCGCTGTTCTCGCTCGTATTTGCGCTGTTCTCGCTCGTGTTCGCGTTGGATTCTACGCTCTTCACGAGCATCTTTTTCACGTTCTTGCTCGTAATTAAATCGTGAGAGAACGTAACTCTGAATTTTCTCTGGGTCTGTGAGGCCCATATCTTTAGCTTCCTGTACATAGACACTGGCTGCCATGATGCTAGCTCAATCTAAATAACTAGCGACTCAGTACTGACTGCTACTTCGCAAACGAATGCTAATAACACATGTAAAGAATACAGACACAAGCTAGTGGTGACCAGTCTCATCTAGTTAACTGGAAGAATAAAGCAAAAATGCAAATGACTGGGAAGATTCAATAATTAATGCAATGGGTACAGCGGCTACCCAGGAGCGAATAAAATCATCTGGCGTTACCAAGAATAAAGTACTAAAAAGAGTTAAGTACTCTATGGATTAATAAAGCAGAAATTCACTTGCTAAACTAACGGTAAACACCAGTAAGCTTGTGTCTATAAACTTTAATGATAAATACCTAAATATGAACGAGTGAGTATTATCTCGTGAATAGCTTTAGAGCTAGGAGTTACTATCCTGGCGAGGTCGCCAATTGTCATGTATTTTTTTCTAAATAAAATGCAATTATTAAATGATAATGTTCAATAATACAGGACAGCAGGAACAAGAATTGTCTTGCTAAATCAAGCAATGATTACTTTACGCTGGCTTGCTTCACACGATTCTCTAAGAACGAGATTTTATAAACTTTCTCAACAGTACACAGCAGAGACTAATTACTCAATTGCTGTTTATTGGTACTGTTAGCCTCTGGAGAAAGTTACTTCACCCCTGACAATAAATAACTGATACTATTAATAATATCAGGTTCTTGCTGATGCGTAACTCCTAGAAGGCACAACGGATTTTAAGCTTAATACAACAAGATTGGCCTAAGTACCAGTTATGAATAGCAAAACGTTTATGCAAGCTAGGAGCTATAAGGGAAATAAGCTTAATTGTGGAGAAATGAAACACGAGTTTACATTACATTAAGCTCAAAGAAAAAGAACTGTTAAATTTATTGACTACAAAAAAATAAATTTAACGTTACATCTCAAAATGAATTCAAATAGAGATCGTACTCACTCACTCACTCAAAAGCTAAATTCTTACACCTAGAAAAAAAACAACATGCGGCGCAGCCGGCCAGCATGTGAGGAAACAGCACACTTAACTAAACTCTTAAACCTAGGAAAATACGAAAAGGAAATACTGGTCAATGAATGTAGTGTGTCACCGAAGAAGGGTGGGAGCCTGGAGGACTGTAGTCTAGTGGAGTCTGGGTGCTAGCTGACCTCTCACTCTCTCACTGCTGGAGTACAGAACCTCACTCCGTCACGACAGACACTTGACTGAATTCAAATACGATGCATGTGGTAGGAATATGCACAGACCACCGGAAGAAGGTGTGGCCAACGGTCGAGGCAAGCAGGGGCAAACAATAAAGAAACAATAATATCGCTCAGTAGAGCACTTAATGACGTGCATTAGATCGGTCACTTTTGAAACAGTGACGAATGTTTTGAAAAGTATACCACCGAAATGGAGAGAGAAACGGTTAACTGAACGATACGCAGTGAGTTTTCCACTAATAGTTCGTGGCTTCTTACAAAAGGAAAATGTAACGAATTTGATTCGTGACATTGATTCCTTCTCTGAGCCGGAAAACAGGTTGCTTGGAAGGCAGCTTACAGGCTGCCCAGGGTGAAATAGGCCTGCCACTGCCACCATTCAGAAGCCTCAGAAATAGAAGCAGACTCCACAGGACCAGAACTCTGTGAGGATGATATCCAGTAAATTAGGATGACGGCCAATAAATCTTAAAACCATTACATTACTTTTTATATAGCAAATATGACTGCTGAGCCTTTTGAGAGTAAGCTCTCCTAAAAGCACCTTGTATGTTTGAAACTCAAAATATTATATGTGAAAATATTCCTAAATCTGTTAATGCCGATCTGAGAATACAATAGTACCCCACTTCTACAAACATCCAAATGCTGTAGTATTTATGGTAGAATTTCTGTCTAGAAAAGTATATTGTTAAACTGTATACCCTGTATTTGTTTTAATGTCCAACGAAAACCTCTGCACTCATAGCTACATGTGGATGCACACATGCGCATATGAACTGTTACATAATATAAACATGGTTTTATCTGAACTGTTAAGAAATATTGATATCAAACAGGATGAATACTAGCGTAGTATGTAGGACTTGAATGACTTCTTAAAACTAGATATTGTGGATTTATTTTTCTAAGTGATGAGGCAGGCTGTTCCAGACCTTCACGTCTTGGAACTTGATACATGTTTGCGATTGTCTGGAGCTCATCAGTGTGGTATTTCTAAATAGCTGATATTACGTAAACTATACCAGGCATTTGTATACTGACAGATTAGTCCCATGTACTGTGATTATGCAGTGATGTATGCACAAGTACAGCGGTATAATAGGTATTAGAGTCATCTAGATTTAGCAGTCTCGGATTCCGAAACAGATCGTTAGTGTGGGCATATTTGGAGCTATAGGTAATAGTTCGAACAAATTTTTTATGTGCGACTGCAATAATCAAGTTTATTCTTTTCCGCTGCTCCCCATAGGTACTGTATGGCAGTAAGAAAGATACGGACATATTAGTAATAAACCTGTTCTGGGCACTAGAACTGAAGTAACTGCATGTGAGGTAAAGAACACCACACTGTTTATTAATGTTGTTCGACATGTGATGAATGGGATTATTGCATGATAGTTGTTTATCTACCACAACCCCAAGGAAACATGTGCTATCTTACTTTCATAACTGTGTCTCCGATTTTTATGGGTTGAATGGTTTGAGGAATTTACTTGTTTCTGTGAAAGATTATATATTTAGTACAGTATTATTAAGTGTAAGTTTGTTTGAGGTTATCCAATAGTTAACATTATTTAATTCGCCATTTACCGACTCGACCAGGATGTGCAGGTCTCGGTGACTGGTATAAATGGTGTTTCCATCGGCAAACAAAATGAATTTGAACAATGTACTGGAGTTTACAATACTAGTTTATGATTTTCTTTAGTGAGTATTTGAATTCTGGCGACAACATCATTCCTCTCCTTGACAGCAGAGGCGAGACCAGTCAACACTTCATCCAGGCTAGACTGGGTGAATTCCAGGCTGGCGATCACATATTTTATTCTCTTGGCATCTTTTGAGTCTGTAAATTTCGCTGTTGACGATCTATGAAATCACTGAAGTATTTACGCTGATTATCAAGCAGGTTCAGCATTTCCTCCTTTTTTATGTTTTATGATCTATTGGGAGCACAGTGGCAACTCTTGACGTCATGGTGCCATTGCGCATGCGCAACCACAGGAAAATTTGTCTAGGGCAGTGATTCTCAACCTTTCTGCTGTCATTTACCCTCGAGGCTTCATTAAATCAGCCTTTACCCTCCCCCCTTGACCCCCGCAATTAAAAGGCATAAGGGAACAACATATGAAGATAGAAAATATCAAGATACTGTAAAAAAAATAACTAAGATAAAGGAAGACAAAATACGGTTCACTCAAATCAGTCCGAATGGAATAAAACTACCACAAACACTATAAGCAGAAACATTACTGCTGCAGTGTGTCAGCCAGTTTACTTATTTAGCAAACTCGCTTGAAGACCGCCTTTGGGGGCCTCCCCTCTATGTCAAGTCACTTCCTATCTTCAGTCAGTCAGATGTGAGTCAAACTACCCAGTGGGCAAATGTCACATTTTTCACCTGGAAAAGATGTGGACTGGAGATGTCTAAAAGATGTGGATAACTGATCTTTTTTGATATGTTCGTTTCACGAGAATTTAAACACGTGTAATAGACGTTTTGAAATTCATCTAAAAGATGTGGATATCTGATCTTTTTTGATAGTTCTTTTCACGAGAATTTAAACACGTGTAACAGACGTGTTGAAATTCACGAGTAATACACAGTAATATCTGGTGGAATAAATCACATGCATGCAAATTAGAAAGGCTCTCTAGAAGCCAAATGGATAAAACAAAATATACATTCACTCCCTAACTCCAACAAGTTCTTCCTGTGCTGAATAAAAGTAATAATTTAGCCAGTATAAATTGTCAAATTCATCAATCATCAAAGCATTGTTAGTTTATAAGTCGATTAACTCATACAGACTATAATCAGTTCAGCTTGGGAAGAACTTGTGGGATCTAGGGATGGAATGTAAATTATTTCTATCCATTTGATTTCTAGAGAGCCTTCCTAATTTAAGTCGTATAAACTTGTCTAATGATAAATAAAATGAACAGTCAAGATGCATCATAATCATCAACGGGTTAATTTTCAATAATGTGCAAACGATATAAATGTCCTGCAAGATTCATATACTGCATACAGTACTGTAACTACATCAGTATAGTTAAGGTATAGTTAATGGTGAACGGAACCCATGAAGCTTGTTGTGACTATAAGGTGCAATACATCAATAGTCTGCGCAAGATTGGACTCTAATGAATATAGGTATGTCTTAAATTAATACACAGAGTAGTTCTTTAATTTATATATTGTGTATTACAGGAAAATCATTCACATTGCTATCTTAAAGAGTTGAAAAGGTGAAAAGCTTTGGATTCCATCTTCTGCAGAAGAGCTCAATGTGATAAAAAGAAAGTAATTAATCAGAGAAATTAATTGAGGCAACTCATTAGGAAAATAATAATATGCCATAGGGGAACTTAACGGTATACTAAAGGTTAACAGGGGATCAGATAGGACGGTAAGGATAGCAGACAACCAACAACCATCAGCACATTCAGCAGCGTGTTCGTTTCAGTAGCCAAATCCATTGCTCCTCTTAGAGTACAAAAGAAAATATAAAGCCTACAAACAATTAATCAGAAACCCTGGGGGCACTGTGAAAAACAAAACCCTACTTAGGTGCTACCACCAAAAATAATAATGTACAATGTAGGTTCTGTGTGACAAATGGAGAAGCTGTCCACCATCCTCTTAAGGACAGTGCTGGCTGCGTGGTATGTACGGTTCTATACATGTAGGAGAATTACAGTGTTAGATTATCTGAAAGAATAAAACATAGATATTAGTTTCAAGACAACACTAAGTATAGTATATTAGGGAATTTTTTTTGTTTAGTTCATAGTACCGTGAGCTCACACAGTACACGAGTTCACAGTGCGCGAATCAAATAGTATGCGAGTGACCAAAATAATAACCAAAAAACCTTCACTACGCGAGTTTAGCCCACAATCCGTGAGGTAGAGGCAAGGAATGGCCCAAAACCACTATTTTTCCTGACTAAGCGACCCCCCTTCCCGCACAATGGGCCCATTGCGACTTCAGAGGCTCTTGGGGAATGTGCTCAAGAGGAGTCTACGGTAAGATCTCGCCAATAACGTCTTCGACAATAATGTTTTCGGCAATAATGGTAAGTTAGAACAGGAAACCCAGTTTCTTTAATCTAAGTCTACTAATACCAAGTCGGTTCACTTCCTTCTAAAACGGCTCCAAGCTCACGCAGGGGGTGGAGCATCGAAGTGACGTCGACTGGCTCTGGCACGAAACACCAGCTCAATTGACTCCTGACCATGATGGAGGATGGATGTTTGCTCCACTACTCAGACCATAACATATTTTTCGGTTCGGTGAAGTGAAGGAAGGGACTGAAATGTGTGATGTAAGGTTTAGGGGTGTGAAGGAAGCACTTTTTCCCCTGCTTCATTTTCCCTTGTTATAAATGTTTAATTTGAATCTGTGGTTTTATACATTTTCTGTTACTTAAGCCAATTGACGTCACACACAAGCCACACCTCCCTGCGCCCTGATGGAAAGTGAACCGACTTGGTATTAGTAGACTTAGACTTTAATAATGTTTGGATTTGATGAATTTTGAGAATGCCAAGTTGTTATACAGCAAATACGTCCATAACAAGGAATGACGCAGACAAACAAGAAGAGATGCATGAAATTGCCAAAAATGTAAGCAGTAGCGAGGAGATGGAGGATCCTCCCCTCACCACCTCCCCTGACTTGCCTGCCACCGTCCCCTCCGCCTCCACTGCCCCCCCTGACTCACCAGCCGCCTCCACCTCCACAGTCTCACCTGCTTCACCTGGCATACCTGCAACCCCCACCATAATGACTTGATGCATTCTGGAAGAAATATAACATTCAATAGGCCATAAATTTCTTCATCAAAGCCTGGAATAATACAACACTGGCAACTGTTAAACACGCGCAGTGTGGGGGGGGGGTGCAGCGGGGGCATTCTAAATGTGTTGCCGTGCCTCGGAACCCCTGTTATTTACATCCATCAGGCATGTTGTCTACTGTTGTTAAGGTGACTGACCATATTTTTGGTATTGTAGCTATATCTGCAGTATAAGTCTGAAAATTTTTCCCTTTATTATGTCTCTAAGGGTAAAAAAATGTGAAGGTATGAGGGGGTACCGCCTATATGTAATTTTTCTCATAAGATTATGTATTCACAGTGCACAATTTCAAAGTGCGCGAGGACAAGGACTGCCCATCCACTCTTGTACTGTGCAAGCCCACAGTATTTTATTTTTACTTTTTTCAGTATTGGTAAGAAGTAACCCTTTTTTGCATGATTCAGGGAACAATTTCCACTGCAAACAAATCCTAAGGCCTGTAATTGGGTGAAGTCAAATTCGAAATAATATCCTTAACCCGTCACGTCCCGAGGTTTTCCGCACCTCCGACATCCCCCAGTCCCGAGGTATTTTCGAATTTTTTTTTTTTTGGCTAAAACCTTCGCTTTTGGTGAGAAACATCGAAAATTCATAGAGAAATCGCTCACCTGAGGTTTAAAGTGCCCAATCCAGGTGGGAGTTCCTCCTTACCTGAGTGGGTTTTCTAACATGCTGGCACCAAAGAAAACGAGTTCTATGGGAGGGTAACTATTTTATCCACTCATAAACGGTATTTATTTACTTGGTACGAATGTATATGTAGTATGACAGTATATTGGTTTTCAAGCAGTAATAAAGGCATTATAAGCATTGTTTCACTCACTAACTAATCACCATACCTGACCTATTTTTGCCACACTACCTGATCATTATTTCTGGCTGTTTCTTCTTCTAATGCTATGTAAACATTGTCCTCCACATTGTCATCGATTGGGGAATCACTCTGGCCCTGAATAACTTTACTAGCCAGGTCACTGGTAACAGGTCCTTTGCCAAGACAATGGCGTGAGGGGGGAGGGGGAGGTTGGTGCAGTGTAAGGCATTGTCCCTGCTTGGTATCTTGTACAGGAATAGAGGAAGGTGTCCCGTGTATACATACGAAAAATCACGTGCGAAAATTGAAAATTGTGCAAATTAGCGACCTTGCAATTGCACGACGTACTGGTACGTCGCCGGGACTGGCAAATGCAAATCGTTGCAACGTACCCACATACGTCGTCGGGACGGGCGGGTTAAACTGGTACTATATATATATATATATATATATATATATATATATATATATAGATATAGATATATATATATATATATATATATTATATATATATATATATATATATATATATATATATATATATATATATTTTCTCTGGAGAGAGGATTTACCCATATTTTGATTTTAATTGACAATACTTTCAACCACATATGATCACATACCCAAACCTGTCCTAACTCCCATTATGGGGTTGAAGTCAAATACGAGTTGAAAACTGTAAAATCGAACAAATAATTTACCTTTTAGTATTAACCAAACCTAATCTAATCTAACCTAACCTAACCTAACCTGGCCTAATCCCTGTGCGTGGTTGAAGTCATATATGAAATAAAAAAAAGGAAATAAAACTGAATGAAGTGCTTTTTAACCCATTAACTGTGGCATTAGGTTTCATGGTCAATCCCCCCATGCACAAAAAAATGAGATTCTTTTTTCTTCAAAAATCATTTTTGCTCTTATAAATGAAAGAGTGCATGGAAAAGAATAGGAAACCAAATATGAGTTCATTATTTACCTTAGTTTGGCTGTGGTACGCTATTTGCGGACATTTGGGTAAAAAATGTAGCATGCATTTTTAAAAAAAATAAGAGCTTGAGCATATGATGTACACAGCAGTCGCATACTATTCTTCATACGATGTACGTAGCAGCTATCGGGTTAATTAAACTAACCTAACCTACCAAATCAGACTTAATCCAACAAAATTTAACTCCCAACCTAACCTACATTAACTGCAAAAGCATCTTACCTAACCTAACCTGGCATAATCCCTGAAAGTGGTTGAAGACATATACAAAAAAAAGAAAAAGAAAAGGAATTAAAATCGAACAAAGTGCTTTTTAATCTAACCTAACCTACCAAATCAGACCTAATCCAACCAAATTTAATCCTCAACCTAACCTACATTAACTGTGAAAGCTCATAAATCTGAAGGCAGGGACGGGCTAACATCGCCCTCCCCAAGCCATGACTATACAGTGAGTTGATACTGCACGAACAAAAACACCTAAAGGACATATTTGCGAGAAAAATGTCATATACGAAACCCCCCCTAAGCTGAGGAGTAAATATCATTGGAAAGGCTGGAATTCCCCTAGGGTGTGACTAAACGAAATGTAATATTACCTAAATTAGCACTCTACAGGCACCTGACAGAATTAATGCCTAGCCTATAGGCTAGCCTAGGCCCTATACACCATGCGGATAGGCTAGGCTATTTAGACTGAGCCTGTGTGGTTGAATAGTTTTTTAAGGCAAATTTCTTCAACACACTAGTCTTTATACCTAAAGCTTATATATGATTAACTTTTGATATTGAAAATTGATAGAGTACTTCAAAAATCTTACCTTCCCTCAAAGCTTGTGCCTTTGTACGTATAGTAAACGCAGGATTTGAATGTTTGTGCAAGGTTACCATTGAAAATACTCAAACTTCGCTATAGGTAGCAAGATGGAATGGTAAAATATTTAGAATAATGCCACAGATATTAAAATTTCATTTAAAATGGCTCAAATATCTAAAATATTTATAGAATGTCATTAGATGTAAAAAGTAAATATTTATACATGATCAAAGTCAATTCCTCTATAGCGAGAAAGTTTGGCTAGATTGTACGAACATGGCAACACTGTGTTTGAGGAGTGTTGTTTCCGTCGATGATCTAGTATTAATTCGCATTCGTTAATAATAATAATAATAATAATAAAGAAAATGTTTAATAAGCACATAAACAGTATTACCTTGAATATCATGAATATCTACTGTACCAACATTTATATCGCCTAATTAAGAAAGCTGATCATTTTAGGTAACGAATTATCCACAACCACTTCAGTCTGTCTGTCTGTCTGTCTCAAATATGGAATTCATGGAGAAGGTTTGGGGAGGCCTTTGTTCAGGACACTAAATGGCTGATGATGACATATATATCATCATCATCATCAGCAGCAGCAGCAGCAGCAGCAGCATGACCTGCCCACCTCCATTTCTGTTCTTTTATAACTTCTGTAATATCTTTTACTAATTTAGTCTGCTCCCTGACCAAAGATGAAGAGGGCGGGGTGGCTCAGAGGTTGAGTGTCCGACTCGCAATCGCGAGGTTGTGAGTTCGAGCGTCTCATGGGTTACCGTTGGCGGGAGTGGTAGCGCATTCCTGTAACTTAGTGGGGCTATATGGCAATAGTTGCCTAGCTCGGGGATGACGATCAAGTCACCAAAGATGTTTTTCTGTCCCTCAAAGATATTCCCAAAGAGCAATAGAAACGACAATGTTGAGAATATCCTTATATATATATATATATATATATATATATATATATATATATATATATATATATATATATATATATATACATATATATGTGTGTATATCACTATAATATTTATTGATTGGAAATTAATATATATATATATATATATATATATATATATATATATATATATATATTCTTAATTTCCAATCAATAAATATTATAAAGTGCTTATAGGCAGGCTACATAATTACTTTCATATATACCAAAAAAGGCATAAACTCACTGCTCTATACAGAATCACAATCGGAACTAATCTATTTCATGTCAATTCTACCACCACACATATAGCTCATACTATTCTGAGAGAATTCACATGAATTTTTATCCAGTTTTACACGAGATCTTCTCATCTAAGTTTCCACGTGGAAAAGATGTAGAAATCTGGTGAATACTGGTGTTCACGAGATTTCACCAAATATCCATGACTACAAGATGTGGAATTCACCAGCTGTGGCCACTGGGTAGGGAACCAGTGGCCCGACTGGACTAAAAAATTGTTTTATTTTTCAAGTTAGGTCATTTTTAATGGTACCTTGCTCTAACAAAAATTGAGATACATTCACCAGGTTTTGCTGTGTTACAGTAACAAACAAACAAACATACAGAAATCTGATCATTATGATACAGATATTTCAGAAATATTACTGCATTTTAAGATTGATATATTTATCCCCAACCATGTGATTTTTTTACCCCTTAGGGGTAAACTTAGCCCTGGTTGAGAAGAACTGGTCCAGGGAAATAGGAGTAATATTTCTTCATTATATAAGAACATATTTTTGGCTTTTCAAAGGTCTACTATTTACATAAATATAGAAAATGCATTTCGATGTCTTACTGTGTCTGTCTACACAATGTAAAGTTCCAGAGGACTGAATATTCACTAGTAATCCAGAAGAAAAATATAAGGGCTGCTTTCGAGCAGCTTACACGTCTAGCAGGTGAGGGAGGAGAGGTCGGATGTGAGGGAAAGCTGACGTGTTCTCACAGTGGTTAACCTGTAGGTGCGTCCACAATGATCAGCTGTCCACCAACAAAGGTCTTGTGTGAGGGAGCACTGGGGTGTTGTTGTTCTTACGATGATTAAGCTGTATGTAGGAGGTCTTCAAGCTCAAAGAAGTCTGAAAAACCACAGTGACGCTTGTCAGATGCGGATGGATCTTTTGGGAGGCTGGACATGGCAGGACAAGGAGACACATCAACAGGTACATCCACCACCAGCAAAGAAGAGGGCAAATTCTCTGCCACTGAAGTGGGGGCAGAAACAGTTGGAGAAGAGGGTGGTTAAATACTAGTTTCACAAGCAGTATGAACCTCGGGAGCAGCATCCTGCATATCATCAGATGAAGTGGGCTGTGGAATACTGTAGATCAAGGCAGCTTTCGAGACACAGAGCAGCACACATGAGCACCAGAAAGAACAGAGGCATTAGTAACCTGAGGTCGGAAAAAGCGAGTCTAGGCCCTCCTTTCCACTTCAGGAAACGAAATTTTCTCATGGGTACAAATCTCCAAAATCTTCTCCAGATAATAACGAGAATAGTGTTGAGAAGATGAAGGATGAGCACCCCCATTGTGATAGTACTTAAGGGATTCTAGACAGTCACCAGCAAGGCTTCAGCTGCCTCAGGAGACACAGACACTAGGAAGACCAGCTTGTGCATCGCGGCACTGAAAACAACATTTTGGGGTCAGCATGTAAGGTTTCATAGAAAATGACAACCAGGAGAGTTTCACAGAAGCAAGCAATGCTAACTCGTCAGATGTCAGGAACAAGGTCGGAGTTAGGGCCAGAATACCATCAATTTCCTCTTTCAGGCACTCAATTGTCACCACTCTAGAAGATCGCAGTTCTTCCAACAGCCATCCCCCTGAGTATTGGAGGAGGTTACGGGGAAAAAAATGACACCCTTCCAGCAGTTGCAGGTAGCACGAGGAACACAAGAAATATCATTACCAGTTACAGAGCTGGAGCTCTCCTCTGGGGAGGACACCTCAACAAGGAAGAGATTTTAGGTTTATGGCCAAAAGCAGAACCAATGGCACAGTGAAGGTCAAAAATGTAAGTTTAACACTGACGCACCTGCAGAGGATTTCAACACTAGATATTTCACATACAAAACAGGCGCTGTTCTGTTTGAGCCTGTACCCAAAGCCGCACCAACCAAACGTGAATGCCTCCAAGTCCCATCTGGACGCTGGGGCAAAGAAGGACAGTCCTCAAGGGCTTTGAAATGCTCTAGAGTACCAAAAAAGGAGTCTAAATTTCTGGGGATAGTTGTAGCATGGTAAACATTTGTCAGTGATAAAGCCGAGCACATTAAAGATCATCTTTGCTCCCCTGCCCCTCTGTTCACAAAGGAGCTCAACAAGGGGAGGTCACATGCCAGGGATAATGCTGATGGCGACCCCAAAGATAATGAGGGCATATATGCAGGTAACCACCGAGGGGACCCAGACGAGGGTGACTCCAAGACAATAGGAGCTACCAGGCACCCCAGTGTCTACTTGACCATAGCCAACAAATAACCAGCCAATAGACCTGGTTGGGCTCAACCAGGCTGCCCGTCTAGCCAGAACAAGTGACCAAAGAGGTGTGTTGCTGGCTGCACGGTGCACCATGCAGTGTCACTCAACCCCCAGGACTCCTGTTTCCTATTACAGGACGCCATGCACGGTAAACACATGGAGAGGAAAAAAACATGCCCAAGATGGAGGAGAGGCAGGAACGGGCAACATCACCAGCAAGCCTTCTCTTCCAGTGATACAGGGGGGATGCTTTGTCCACAAAGCAGACAGATGCCAAACCCTACAAAGGTAGGCAGGCCACCAGAGTAGTTGGCACTGGAAGCCACCACCACCACCACGTCAAGGTGACTCCCTTCAGCAGGGAAGCATGTCAATAAATGGCACTAAATCAGACTGGTAATAAGTAACTAGCGGTGTACCTCAAGGATCAGTACTCTGTCCTTATTATATATATATATATATATATATAATCAGCAGCAGCAGGTGTTTGAGTATCCACAGCAGGACCGGCCTATCCCGACCGAAGTCGGGACAAAACAGCAAATGTATCTCTACCAAGTGGCTTAGGCTGTCTGGTAGAGATTGTATGTAGGGAGAGAAGTGCTTATAAGTGTAATTATAGTGTTAGAGTGGCTTTGGATGTGTGTGTAGTCTGTGAACCAAGTGTAATCGGCCCACGCAAGCCGACTGGGTGCAAGCATACGTTATAGTAAGTGATACTGCTTCAACCACAGCACCCTCTGTGTCCGACAATGCAGTACGTGGCCGGATGAACACTCCCAAAGTTTATTACCCTGGCGGGGCACGAACCTTGGTTCACCTGTGTATGAAATGCACACACTACCACTGTACCACAGATATATATATAGATATATATATATATATATATATATATATATATATATATATATATATATTCATCATCCTTTGTGTAATTCTAACATACAGTATGCTGCCTGTTTGATCATGAGCGTGTTCTACCTCACTCCCCCCTTCTACCCTTATAGTAAAGTAAGTCATTCTTTCTGTTGTTCAGAGCAGGATTGTCAACTCTTTGTCCCCTATGGCTTCATTTGTGCGTCCTTCTTACAAGTTGTATCAAGCTCTGCCGGCCCCTATATAATGAGCTCAGTCTCTGCATTATTGCCACTTAGATCTACTCCTCATTTTGTTCACATCTCTGTCCTCCCCTGTACAGTTGTTATTATTGTGAGTGCTCAGGAACTCTTCAACCATCTAGCAGCTGTGTAATTTGAGTATAAGTGTTATTACATTTTGTTCTTGTACTATATAGCATAAGGTGTTGATTCGTAGGCCTAGTAAAGTTTTTGTAATTCATATTGTCAGCCAGTGGTAATAATATTTTGTATCTGTAATAATATATCTTGCATTCACTGAGTATTATCTGGTTTCTCATTTTATCAGGGCTGACTTAGATAAATTTACTCATGCTAATTTCGTGTTAATAGAGGCTATTGCAGTTAACCATATATTTAACCTGTTTTTTTGCCATTACATTATCCTTATGAGTCCTGAATGTTTTGTTGTTAGTTTGAGCATTAAACTTTAAGTTGTAATTTTACCTAACTCTTTTGTTTTGAACCTGGAACTTTACGGGACAGTAGTGACTTTTAGTATTCTCACTTAACCCCTACACTGCGGGCTTGTTTACCAATGACTTGCGTGTCCCGCGGGGTTATTTGGGCTCCGACAGACTCTCAAAAAATATTTGCTAAAAATCAGTTATTAGTCCTAGAATAATAAAATTATATTTGCTTATTGCACATACCTTCAGCTTTCTCCTGGAATGATTGTTGAGCCTTTGTCAGTTTCCGTAGGACTTGTGGAGACCTCTGAAGTAGGGTAACTAAGTCTCCACTTTACACTTCCCGACAACCCGTTATATGATTACCACAGCCAGATACAAACACTATAAACACTATTCTACCATTTTCAAGTAGTTTGGGATCCATACTAAAAAAAAAAACACTGTGAAAGCAATGGAAATTACAGCGCGTCTGATGTGCACTTGCGCTAGTTCGCTCTAGGCACTCTGTCATTTATTATTCATAAAACCCCTCACACTTTATATTTCTATTACTATATCACACTTATATATATCTGGAGTCTTTCTCCATAAGTTTCCTTCAGTCGTATTATTTTATTGTCACTGAAGTCATTCAATTTTTCAGTCAGTAAAATACGTAGAGAGCCACGGATTCACTCTCACTGTTATAACATAAATTATTTGTACTCATATTCTTATATTACTAATTACTTACATTACTATTTACATTTTCTATTCTATTTTCAATATTTACCCTTCTATTTTACTTGCAATATGTTATTCACTGTCACTTTCAGTAAGGTAAAACTATAATACACTGTTCAATCATATGAACTGAACATCCATTGCTTTCACCTGCTATTTACACATTATTTACACATTATTTCCAAATAATTCTGCTTCCACACTTGCACTGTTAGAACTGCTTCTGGCTGTGATAATCGAAGAAGCAGGTTACACAGAGGGGAACCTGGCATTCAGCGCACTGCCAAGAGGTGCGTTTATGCTCAGGTGTGCGGCGTGTGGTATGCGCACATACCTGACACCTGCGAATCGCAGCCTTCCTTTTCCCTTTGGCAGGCATTAGCTCAAGTCTGTGCCGATCCATATACGCCCTCTGCTCAAGTCGGTCGGGAAGTGTAACTGGATGGCGCCTTGGAGTTGCTGCTGTCACCCTACCATATCTTTCCAGCAGCTGCTGGACACAAGTCCTGGCGAACAACCTCAGGGAGAAGGACTTGGGTGGCTTTACCTTCATCTTGTACAGGATGAAGGCGTTCAGCATCGTCATATCTGAGATGCAGAAAAACTTTCCTGTACCACCTAGTATTCTTCCTGAGGCACACGATCTCACCAATCATCATGTCGGACTTGTCCACCAGCCGCATGTTTATATTATAGTCCAACACAGCATCAGGTTTCATCACAGGTTCGCCTGTCCTACGGTCGACCTTCCAACTGTCTCTCATCTCCCCTTTATGTACGGTGGTGAGCATGTGCACGACTCTCTTGTCATGCCACCGCATTGCCAGCATCTTCTCAGACTTGCGTAGGTGCCCGTCTCCTCACTGCGAGTTTCCCGCCTCTGGGAATTTGGGGAAGTTGGCACGATTACTTTTCACAGTGCCGCAGGAGCCAATGCCGTGCTCAGAAAGGTATTTGGCAAGTTTCGGTGCTGTATAGTAGTTGTCTGTATACAGCACATGATTCCCACCAAAATACTTTTCAAGGAGCACTTTCACTACACAGCCTGAGAAGAAAGGGGGTGTGTTTTATCGAGATCGACAGTGCTGGCTGAATATATAACGAAGTCAAGGATGTACCCCGTCTTACAGTCGCACAGTACAAAGAACTTAATTCCAAAGCGATGGCGTTTGCTTGGAATGTACTGAACAAACCGAAGACGTCCTCTGAACAGAACCAAGGACTCATCAATGACAACCTTCTGAAATGGGTGGAAGAATGACATGAACTTATCCTTCATTCTGTTCAGAATCTCCCGGATCTTCCAGAGTGGGTCGGTTTGGGAAGGTACATCATTATCGGCAAAGTGCAGGTTTCCCATGATGTTCCGTAAGCGATCTCTGGCCATGTACTTGTTGAAGGTCGGTGAGGGTAGTAAGGGGTCCATGGACCAGTATTCTTCCAACTCATGCTTCTTGGAGTGTGGCATAAGAAGCATGAGGGCAAAGAACCCATACAGCTCCTGCACTCCCAGCATGGTCCACTGTTGCATCTTGGCTGCACCTGTACCACTAGCAGCACGTTGTGATTCGAACCTGTTGGTCTCATCACATATGTGCTGCATGACTTCGTCATCTAGGAAGGCCAAAAGGTAGTCGACACACTCAGCATTTTCGTCCATAGTGAAGGCAGGCTGAACTCCTGACGAGCTCTCATCGAAAACCAGGTTTTCGGGGACAAAATCTGACCCTTCCGTCCACGCGAAGGCGTCCAGGATTCCCTGGCGTGGCGGTGGAGGGATGGTGGTGGTGGTGGTGGTGGAGGTTGGCTGAGAGGGAGGCTTATCTCTGTCAAGGTCACTCGCACTGACCCTAGGTTGCCGTACAACACTAGCAGCCCTTACCCTACTAGCTACACTACTTTTCACTCTCTTAGATCTAACTCTACCTCTACGGCTGGCCTTCACTGTTGATGCTGGTGGTGACTCCGACGACGAAGACTCCGGAGATAACTCAGCCGACGATGATGACGAGATGAGTAAAACGGGGCTTGGGGAACGGGGAGGTGAATGCTCTCGTGACTCATGGCGGGCTGGGTCACGTGGGGGCATTGTTCTGGGGCTAACACGCCGCCTTTTCACTCCCTTCCCAAATTCTTGTCCTTCCTGCACTAAAGGCTCCTTTCCCTTGGAGCTAGACACTGATTCACTGGTAGGAGCACTTGTTGTCGCTGTTTCTGGCGCAATAACTTCACCCGGCTCATCACACGATTCACCGGAATCGTCAAAATCGCTGTTCATTATTATCATGGACAATTCAGCAAGTTCTCGTGCCACTGCAGAGTCACTGAGGCCTTTCCTGCTTGCCTCAACACTTTTCTTTGGCGTAGAGGTCACGGGGCCCTTTGCAGTGGGCGCAGAAGCGGCAGGAATGGCGGGGCGCGAGTGCGACATGTTTTCTCTGCAGTGGAGGACAAGGAACTAAATGCCGCGGCTTATCTGAGAAGGCAAGGGTTGACAATGACACTTTAGGCTGACTGCTGCTAACTTACAGGCTAATTTTTTATAGGTAGAAAATCTCAGCAATAAATAAAGAAATAGGTAGTTCCAGGTGAATGTAAATGTCAATTAGGAATCTCCCTTCCTTTCTGATATATATTTTTATTACAGACATCGATTACAAGGCATAAATCAAAGGGGAAATTACCGTGGTAATGTAGCGAATGAATGCATGTGAGGTTTTGTCAGGTGATAATTAGGCAATTTCTGGAGTATAACACTATCACTTACCTGTTTTTTTTTTGGTATATATTATTGGGTAAAAATATAGGGCATAGGGCTTATTTCAATGGATAAAATCTGTGGAAAAAGAAGGGGGAAATTTCCGTAGCGCAGCGCGGCGTGGGAGGTGAGAGGAGAGGGTAATGGAGGGCAGGTAGGGAGGGGAGTCACGAAGGGGGTAAATTATCTGAGAAGGGAAGGGTTGACAATGACACTTTAGGCTTACTGCTGCTAACTTACATGCTAATTTTTTATAGGTAGAAAATCTTGGCAATAAATAAAGAAATAGGTAGTTCCAGGTGAATGTAAATGTCAATTAGGATTCTCCCTTCCTTTCTGATATATATTTTTATTACCGACATCGATTACAAGGCATAAATCAAAGGGGAAATTACCGTGGTAATGTAGCGAATGAATGCACGTGAGGTGTTGTCAGGTGATAATTAGCCAATTTATGGAGTATAACACTATCACTTACCTTTTTCTTTTTGGTATATATTATTGGGTAAAAATATAGGGCATAGGGCTTATTTCAATGGATGAAATCTGTGGAAAGAGAAGGGGGAAATTTCCGTAGCGCAGCGCGGCGTGGGAGGTGAGAGGAGAGGGTAATGGAGGGCAGGTAGGGAGGGGAGTCACGAAGGGGGTAAAATAGCTAAAATGTCAACAATGGATGGGAGTACAGATGAGGTTTGGAGTGCTGACTAGTGTTGGACATTGGCAGTACTGATAGATGATACAAGCCACCACTTGAGAGCCCGGGATAATTCAAAATAACACAGAATCACAAAAGTGACGCCCCGCGGTATGATCCATTGTAGCCGAGCGTCACGAAAGTGACGCCCCGCGGTTAAGGGGTTAAAGTGTACATTATCTTTCTCTGTTCCGTAACATAAATTTGGCTACCTCGCCAGGATATTCTGGATATTATCATAAGGATATCGCTTGATATTTTGCGACTGTGATTTATTCATGATGTCTACTATTACTACACTTGATGAAGCCAAAGATTTTTTGTCAAATGTGCAAACAGTTTGTGATGTAGAAAACAGAACAAAGAATGAACTTAAGCTTGTTGCTCAACAATTGGGAATAGCAGTTCACTCTCATCATTCTAAAGATCAAATTGTTGGCATGATTAATAAAAGCTTGTTTAATGTAACTCCCCCAAATGAGCAAACACAGATTGAAATAGCTAAGTTACAGCTAGCTCTGCACGAGGCTCGTGTTAAAGAAGCTGAGTTTCAAGCTCGTGCTTAGGAGGCTGAGTCTCAGGCTAAGGAGGCGGAGTCTCAGGCTCGTATTCAGGAGGCTGAATTTCAGGCAAATGGTCATATTCAGGAAGCACAGGTACAGGCTCAGGCACAAATTGAACTTGCCAGGATTCAGGCAGACCATGAGTATCGCATGAAACAAGGTGGAACTGGATCATCTAGCTCTGATGATTTTGATGTGGCTAAAAATGTTAAACTTGTCCCTCCTTTTAATGAATCTGATTTAACAAAGTATTTTCAATTGTTTGAGAGGGTAGCTACAGGTTTTAATTGGCCCAAAAAGTATTGGCCAGTACTCCTTCAAACTGTTCTCACCGCTAAAGCTCAAGTAACTTATGCATCTTTGCCTCAGGATCAATCTGATAATTATGATGTAGTTAAGAGCTTGATTCTTAAGGCCTATGAGCTTGTTCCTGAAGCCTATAGAGTAAAATTTAGGACAACTTATAAGCAGGATAGGCAATCCCATGTTGAGTATGCAAAAATCAAAGAAGATCTGTTCGAGCAGTGGTTAAATTCTAAGAATGTGGATTCTGATTTTGACAAATTTAAGCAGATGATTTTGCTGGAGGACTTCAAAAGGTGTATTAATAAAGATGTAAACCTATATCTTGATGAGAAAAGAATAGATAATTTGTCTGATGCTGCAGTTTTAGCTGATGAATATGTTCTCACTCACAAGAGATATTCTAAAGAAAAAAGGAAAGCTGAGAGTAAGTACGTTGCCTCTACTCAGAGTACAGGTAACAGGAAAGACAATAAAGATGATGTTTCTCAGGAAGTAAATACCAGCTTCAACTCTAGATTTCAGAAAAGTAAATGTATTTATTGTAGTAAGCTTGGTCATACTACGGAGAAATGTTTCAGGACACAGCGTGATGTGAACAAAAAGGAGTCTTTAAATATTCAGTCAATTGGTCTAGTGTCCACCCTTGAGAGTTCCCAGAATTCTTTAACTGAGTTAACTGAACCTGCTTTGAGGAGTAAATTAAATTCTCATGATGGAGCTCCTCTTTTGAGCAGTGACGTGAGTGACACTCTCAAGAGTTCATGTGCTAATTTCCTGTCTGAAGGTTTTGTCAGTCCTCTGGACAGTAATGACAGGAAATCAGTTAAAATATATCGTGATACAGGTGCTTGCCAATCCCTTATGCTGACCAGTGTTCTAGGCTCTAATGTTAATTCCTCTGATGAAACTGTAATCATACAAGGTGTAGGGAATAATTACTTCTCTGTCCCTCTGTGCAGAGTGAATTTAGAGTCTGGTTTTGTTAATGGTTCCGTTATGGTTGGGTTGGTTGAGACACTCCCAATGTCAGGTGTAACTTTCTTACTTGGAAATGATATTGGTGGAAGTCAAGTGTGTCCAGCTCCTCAGTTGTCTAGTAAGCCAGTGGCTGCGACCCAGGAGTGTGATGTCCCTGATGTGTTCCCTGCATGTGCTGTCACTAGGGCTAAGTCTAAAGTTACTGGTGACTTAGAGGATAATGATGATGATGATGTTATCCTAGCTGACACTTTTCTTGCTAATTTGGACCACTCACCAGATGAGGCAGTACCCCGTAGTGTTGATAATTTGTCTCGTCAAGAGTTGGTTGAGTTGCAGGTTGCTGACCCTGAGTTGAAAGGTCTAGCTAACTCTGCTTGCAGTGAGGAAGAGTCAGCTGGTGCTTCTATTTGTTATTATATAAAGTCAGGAGTACTTATGTGGAAGTGGAGACCCCCAACAGCATCAGCCGACTGTGAGTGGGAGGTTGTACATCAAGTTGTCATCCCTCGTGTTTGTAGGCAGGATATCATTAGAGTGGCTCATGATTCCAGTTTGGCAGGACACCTTGGAGTGAGGAAGACTGTGGCACGCATTTTGAAACACTTCTACTGGCCAGGTATCGTCAGGGATGTTTCCTGGTATTGTAAGTCTTGTCACACCTGTCAAGTTGTGGGGAAGTGTAATCAGACCGAAAAGGTTGCACCTCTAGTTCCCATTCCTCCTTTTGAGGCGCCTTTCACCCGTGTGTTGGTGGATATTGTGGGCCCTCTTCCTAAGACTTCTTCAGGATTTTCTTATGTGTTGACCCTGATTGATATGGCTACTCGTTATCCTGAAGCCATTCCACTTAGAAATATCTCAGCAAAGAACATGGTTAAGGAAATGCTAGGGTTCTTCACAAAGTTTGGTCTGCCCAAGGAGGTACAGTCAGACCGGGGAAGTAATTTCATGTCAAATGTTTTCAAGCAGTCTCTGAAAGAGTTGGGCATCACCCAGATCACGTCTTCAGCTTGCCATCCCCAGACCCAGGGAGCGTTGGAGAGATATCGTCAGACACTCGAGTCGATGCTCGGGAGATACTGTTTGGAACATCGGAAAGACTGGGATAGGGGTCTTCCATTCGTTGTGTTTGCCGCAAGAGAATCTCCAAATGAATCACTGGGCGTCTCACCTTTTGAATTGCTGTTTGGCCGTGAAGTGGGAGGACCCCTTAAGTTACTCAAGGAATGCTGGCTGTCGGAGGAAGATGACGTCAACCTGCTGGAGTGTGTGATGAAGTTCAGAGAACGGCTGTCCACTGAGTTGCAGCTGGCGAGAGAGAATTTGGGACCTGCTCAGGAGAAGATGAAGACTTGGTGTGATGAGAGGTCCAGGTTGCGCCACTTTCAGCCAGGAGATCAGGTTTTGATTCTGCTACCAGTGCATGGGCAATCTCTTCAAGCCAAGTTTAGTGGTCCTTATTTCGTGGAGAAGAAACTCGGTGACGTCAACTATGTCATCGCCACACCAGATCGTAGAAAGAACAAGCAACTTTGTCACATCAACATGCTAAAGTTATATCACAGGCGGGACGAAAATAACCCAGTCTGCACTGTAGCTCTTCCACCCGAGTCTGCAAGTGAAGTTCTCCCATGCAGCATGAGCCTGAGTGATAGTTTGGGGAAGAATCCTGATATCATGAATCTCCAGACTAACCTTTCTCATCTGGCTCCTGAGGAAAGGCAGGAGTTTTCGGCATTACTGCAGGAGTACCCGCAAGTGTTCCGTGCTACTCCAGGAAGAACCACTGTGTTGATGCATGATGTCGATGTTGGAGACGCAAAGCCAATTAAATTGCCTCCTTACCCTGTGAACCCAGTGAAAGTTCCTCTCATCCAGAAGGAGCTTGGTTACCTGTTGGACCACAAGATGATTGAGCCCTGTCAGAGCGAGTGGAGTTCTCCTGTCACTCTAGTCCCTAAGCCAGGTGGGTCACAGCGGCTTTGCATCGACTACAGACGTGTTAATCAGATAACCAAAACAGACACCCTCTCCCTCGCGTGGAAGATTGCATAGACAAGATCGGAAAGGCTAGGTACATAAGTAAGTTTGATTTGTTAAAGGGATACTGGCAAGTACCTATGACTGAACGTGCTAGTGTTTTGTAACACTAGGAAAGACTTTTGCATGTTCTG
The DNA here is from genome assembly GCF_032717465.1 of Coenobita brevimanus. NCBI lineage: Eukaryota > Metazoa > Arthropoda > Malacostraca > Decapoda > Coenobitidae > Coenobita > Coenobita brevimanus. The sequence continues at coordinate 14,035,736 of NC_136973.1, read as the reverse complement.
TAATGCCATATGGTATGAAGAGTGCACCAGCCACATTTCAGAAGCTCTTGAATGTTGTAACAGAGGGTTTGGCAGGGTGTGTTGTGTATACTGATGATGTATTAATCTTCAGTGACAAATGGAAAGATCACCTATGCCATGTCAGTAAATTTCTTGAGCGTTTGGTTCAGGCTAATCTTGTAGCTAATTTATCAAAGTGTGAGTGTGGTCAAGCTAAAGTTCAGTACCTTGGGTACATAATTGGTGATGGACATGTTGCACCACCAGGAGCTAAGGTTCAGGTTATAAGTGATCTTCCCAGACCTAATAGTAGGAAAGAGCTACAAAGATTTTTGGGAATGGTAGGTTATTACCGGAGATTTGTTCTTAACTTTTCAGTTCTTGTATCACCACTTACAGACCTACTGAAAAAGGGAGTTAAATTTGTCTGGACCGATGACTGTGAATCCTCTTTCAGCAAACTTAAAGCTATCCTATTAAGTCAGCCAGTGCTCGCTACTCCAAATTTTGCTAAGCCTTTTAAGATGGCTGTTGATGCAAGTGATACAGGAGCTGGGGCTGTTTTGCTGCAAGAGGATGATCAGGGTATTGAACACCCTGTATCTTATTACAGTAAGAAGTTCACTCCACCTCAAAAGAACTACTCAACTATTGAGAAAGAGCTTTTGGCCTTGATTTTGGGTTTACAGCATTTTTCATTTTATTTGTGTTCTGGTTTTGACCCCATAGTCATTTATACCGATCATAACCCACTGAAATTCCTTAGTAAGTTTAAAGATAAAAATCAGAGATTGACAAGATGGAGTCTACTTCTTCAGGAGCATTCATTAGACATACAACATGTCAAGGGGAAAGAAAATGTTATTGCAGATTGCTTATCTAGACTTTAGACAGATTGTTTTAGAGTAATAAGAAATTTCCTTTGTAAATTTCTTTTTCTTTGTGGGGAGGTGTTACATAGCCTATGATTTCATCATCCTTTGTGTAATTCTAACGTACAGTATGCTGCATGTTTGATCACGAGCGTGTTCTACCTCACTCCCCCCTTCTACCCTTATAGTAAAGTAAGTCGTTCTTTCTGTTGTTCAGAGCAGGATTGTCAACTCTTTGTCCCCTATGGCTTCATTTGCGCGTCCTTCTTACAAGTTGTATCAAGCTCTGCTGGCCCCTATACAATGAGCTCAGTCTCTGCATTATTGCCACTTAGATCTACTTCTCATTTTGTTCACATCTCTGTCCTCCCCTGTACAGTTGTTATTATTGTGAGTGCTCAGGAACTCTTCAACCATCTAGCAGCTGTGTAATTTGAGTATAAGTGTTATTACATTTTGTTCTTGTACTATATAGCATAAGGTGTTGATTTGTAGGCCTAATAAAGTTTTTGTAAATCATATTATCAGCCAGTGGTAATAATATTTTGTATCTGTAATAATATATCTTGCATTCACTGAGTATTACCTGGTTTTTCATTTTATCATGGCTGACTTAGATAAATTTACTCATGCTAATTTCGTGTTAATAGAGGCTATTGCAGTTAACCATATATTTAACCTGTTTTTTGCCATTACATTATCCTTATGAGTCCTGAATGTTTTGTTGTTAGTTTGACCATTAAACTTTAACTTGTAATTTTACCTAACTCTTTTGTTTTGAACCTGGAACTTTACGGGACAGTAGTGATTTTTAGTATTCTCACTTAAAGAGTACATTATCTTTCTGTGTTCCGTAACAAATATATATATATATATATATATATATATATATATATATATATAGAGAGAGAGAGAGAGAGAGAGAGAGATAAATAGATAGATAGATAGATAGATAAACTTAGGAATAACCAGAAGTATTATCAAATATGCAAATAAACAAAAATAGGATGCACCAATAACCCACCTTATGACTGTGATAATCCCCCAAAAGACCTCCATATAGTG